>NC_135494.1:109281-204963 GCF_052094955.1 Ictidomys tridecemlineatus | reverse complement strand
TCTCTCTGTCCCTGGCCACACACCTGGGGGGTCCCGCGAGGCCAGCACCTGCTCCTCTGATCTTGCCTGTCTTCACAGCCAAGGGGCCACCTGGGAAGGAGAGGACGAGGACGTGTGTGACCCGGTCCACCCCAGCAGGTTGCCAGGAATGCAGAAGGTGAGTGGCCGGGAAGAGTCCAGGGCAGCTCCTGGTCCCAGGGCGTGTGCCCTGCGTGACGGTCGTGGACACTCAACGCATAGCCTCGTGGTGAATGCGGGAATGGAGTGGACGTCCAGCGGACATTCCGCGCTCCTCACCTGGCCCCAGCACTCACCCAGCGCCTCCGCCTCCCGCAGCCTGGGCCTCTGGGGAGGGTGCCCAGGACAGCAGCCGGGCAGCGCCACCCGAGGCCCCTCGGGGAGTCCACCTGGGAGCACAGGCCCCCCGCTGACCCGGCCCCCTGCAGCCCGTGTCCCGCGCGGGGGAACCTGGGGTCCTGAGAGACAGGGACCCTGAGCCCCCTTCAGCTGGACTGTGCCCTCGCTGCCCGGCACCCGCCTGGCCCCCACCTGGAGGGACGGACTGGCCCCTACCTCCCGGCGGCGGGTTTCCGGCGGCTCCGGTCGGAGGCTCCAGCACTTCCTAAGAGGCTCTGGCTGGCCGCCCTGGAAGGGGACGGAGGCGTGGCCTCGGAGCTGACCTGTCCCAGCCGCCGGCGGCCACCGCAGGCCCCGCCCCCAGCTCCGCCCCCAGGAGCCGGAGGGGGTCCTCACCAGGCAGGACCGGCGGGGCCCCAGAGGTCCCCAGGGAGGGAGGCCGAGGACAGCAGAGACCCCGGGGGACTGCACTGCCCGCCCGCCCCGTGGCTGCCGCTCACCAGGTCACCCGAGCTGCCCGGGATTGCGACATCCCAGCGCCGGTGGCCCTTGATCTCTGAGCACCGCCTCGGCAAACTGCCGGTCCCTCCCTGAGTGTTGACCTTCCCCGAAGTGAGGGCCTCTCCTCCTGAGTGGCCCCGGTGCTTGTCGCCGGAACCTGGTCCTTGTCCCCGAAGCCAATGCAACGACCAGGAAGTGGTTTGAGAAAAGGGGACACGATGGCTTTGCCAGGAAAGAAGCTCGGGCACTCGGGTCCCCAGGCGGGGTCCTGCCCGTGGGTGGCAGCAAAGAGGGGACTCGAGGCCGCGGTCCCTGGTCTCTGCTGTCACCCACTGCTGACCTGGGAGATGGCCACTACTGAGGTCCTCTGGGGCCATCCCCAAAGGCTGCATGACTCCAGTCCGTGGTGGCTGTGGGCTCAGGGACAGATATCTCTGCCCAGGAGGAGGCAGGAAGGTGACCCTGAGATGAGGGAGGGGACATCATGGACAGGAGGAGGAGAGCCCGTCCCCAGAGCAGCAAGGGCCATTCTCAAAGCTTGCGTGGACGACTGTCACAGGCCCAGGTGAGGACCAGGGGACACTTCCACACCCACAGCCCAGCGAGGACACCTTCGCTCTGTGGGGCTCTTACTGGTCCAACATGGACACTGTGTGACATGAACCAGTGGTCACCAGGAACTGGCCACCACCGACCCTTAGAGTGACAGAGGTCAGTGGTCACACTGTCCCTGCCATGAGAGTGACAGAGGTCAATGGTCACTAAGACCCGGCCACCATCTGCCTTGGGTGTGATGGGGGTCAGTGGTCACCAAGGCCTGGATCATTCATTGTCCCTGCCCTGGAAGTGACATGTGATATGGTCACTAAGGCCTGGCCACCACCTGCCCTGGGTGTGATGGGGGTCAGTGGTGACCAAGGCCTTGTCATCCATTGTCCCTTCCCTGGGAGTGACAGAGGCCACTGGTCACTAAGGCCTGGTCACCACCTGCCCCGGGTGTGATGGGGGTCAGTGGTCACCAAGAATTGGCCACCACCTGCCCTTGGAATGATGGAGGTCAGTGATCACCAAGGCCTGGTCATCCGTTGTCCCTGCCATGGGAATGTCATGGAATGTGGTCACCAAGGCCTGGATCATTCCTTGTCCCTGCCCTGGTGTGACATGTGACATTGTCACCAAGGCCTGGATCATCCGTTGTCCCTGCCCTGGGAGTGAACTGTGACGTGGTCACCAAGGCCTGGTCATCCACAGCTGGAGCCTCCTGCCCGTGTGACGTGGGACCGTGGTCGCCGTGGGGGGCCATCCGTTGCCCGGGCTCCGCGTGGCTGGGTGCTGACTGGTGGGCGGTGTCCCTCAGGTGTGCCCAGGCCCCGTGGGCGCCGTCCTGTGTTGCCAGCTCGGGGTTGGGAAATGGCCTGACTCAGCAGCCAGGTGTGCGGCTGAGAGGAAGGGACGGAGGAGGGAGTGCCCGGTGGACTTCCGCAGTGGACGGCACTCCTCTCCTGGAGGACCCCGTGAGCTGGCCCTCAGCCCTGCCCTGGGCCGGCCGTGGGCAGGGACACCCTGGAGGCCCTGGGCAGCGTGAGCAGAGCCCATGCATGTCCACAGCCCGAGGCCGTCCCTGCTAGGAGGTCCCTGCCCGCTGGCCTGGCTGCCGGGCAGTGGTCACGGGCGTCCTCCGCTCTCTGGAGGTCCAGTGACCGATGGGAAGTGCTTCTTGCTGGCCCTGCTTGGACGCTGGCTCACCCTCCGTCCCCCAGCCCACAGCTCTTCAAGGGCCGGTGACTCTGCAAAGCAGGAAGTGTCCCGTGCAGGTGGACATTTGGACAGGTCTGGCCAGCGATCTGCTCCCCTGCCGTCCACGCCACAGCACCCCTGACCAGAGCCTGGGGTATCCGGAGCCACCAGGGTGGTTCCAGGTGGTGAGAGCTGCAGTGTGTCCACCATCTCTCAGCCTCCGCAGGGCCGGTCAGCAGGGCCACTGGGGCCAGCGTTTCTCCTGCCAGCAACCTCCTCCGTCCAGCGTGCCCCACACCCTGAGCCGGCCCTCCACACTGCTCGTCCAGGGTCCCTCCCCGGGCGCTCCTGGTGCAGAGGAGACGGGAGGCTGTGGGGGGCAGGAGGTGACCGGCAGCTCTTGCTCAGTGTCCGACGCAGGCCTGGGGACAGCAGGCTGCAGACTGCGGGTGCTGTGGTGGGGGGCGTCTGCAGGTGCGTAATGAGGCGCCTTGGGGACCCACCCAGGTCCAGGTCCAGGCACGACCCCTCTATGCTCCTCACACACCTCGGAGGCGGAGATCCTGCAGGTGGCCCCAGGGGCTGCGTCTGGCTGGCCCCTTCCCCTGAGGTCAGTGTGCAGCTGTCCTCTGTGGCCACTCGGGAGCTGGAGCGGCCAGGGCCTCTGGGCATCGTGGATGGGGCCTGGGGGGCTCGACACTCATGTCACTGCAGCCAGAGGACGGTGCGGTCAGCGTCAGGTTGGGGGGCTGGACCCTAACCCTAACCCTAACCCCACCATGGCCTGGCTCTAGGGAGGATGGGGGATGCGGGAGCCAGGACTGACGCCCGCTTGTGTCCAGGCACCCCCTGGACGGCAGTGATGGGTGTCCACTAGAGCCAACCTGCTCCTGAGCACCCCGTGGATGGCAGTGAGGGGTGACCACTGGAGCCAGCCTGTGTCCAAGCACCCCCTGGACAGCAGGAACAGGTGACCACTGTAGCCAGCCTGTGTCCAAGCACCCCCTGGACGGCAGTAACAGGTGACCACTGCAGCCAGCCTGCCCCTGAGCACCCCTGGACAGCAGGAACAGGTGTCCACTGGAGCCACCTGCGTCTGAGCACCCCTGGACGGGCCTGGAGGGCACTAACAGGCGTCCACCGGAGCCAGCCTGTGCGTCCACTGGACGGGCCTGGAGGGCGGGAGTGTGTGCTCACTGGAGGGTCAGGCCCGGGCCAGGGCTGCTGCAGGAGCTCAGCCAGCACTCGTCCAGGACTGGACCTCGTCCCCGGGGACAGCGTAAACAGCAGCTAGTGCCCAGAGCTGGGCGAGACACAGGGACCTGGAGTCACGTGGGCCCGAGTGGCTGGCCCAGCGTCCCCCACCGGAGACCGCGGCTGGCTCCACTAGGGAGACCAGGAGGCCGTGAAGCAAAGGGCGTGTGAGCTGCTGCAGACGCTGGCCAAGGGCACGAGGGGCCACTGTCCAGGCCACGAGGACCCCTCCCAGGAGGCCGTCAGTGGGGGCTGCCGTGGGGAGGGTCAGGGACAGCCGTGGTCCCAGGGAGGGTCAGGGACAGCCATGTTCCCAGGGAGGGTCAGGGCAGCTGAGGGTCCCAGGGAGGGCCAGGGGCAGTGCCCTCTGGGGTCCTGGGCACGGCAGGGCGGCTGCAGGTCCCAGGGGGGCAGAGGCAGGGGCTCTCAGGTGGCCCCTAGCCCTGTCCACAGGAGGAGGTCTCCACACAGTGACGTCCAGAGCCCCCGCCCCCAGCTCTGTCCCCACCCCGTCTCTGAGGAGAGGCCAGGGAGGCTTTGCTGGCCTGTGGGCCCCAGGCACCGGCACAGGACGGGCGTCAGGACTGTGCCCCCCACGGGCTGGGTGGACCCCGGATGTGGGGTGGGGTCCTCCCTGCGCATCAGGGAGGACGGGGGCCACCAGCACAAAACGCTCCACCCAGTGCTTCCGGAGAGCCGGGGCCAGCAGGTCCTGCCTGGAGGCTGCAGGACAGACCTTCCCGTCTCCTCCAACCTGGGCAGGGTGGGCGGGCGCGGTGGCCCTGTGGGAGTGTCCTGGGCTTGATGGCCACTCCCAGGGACTTCAACAACAGGAGTCCACGTCCCCAGCCCTGGAGGGCGGAGGCTGGACCAGGGTCCCCGGCTGAGCTCTGTCCATGGGGTCCAGGGGGCCCTCCTGCCTCTCCAGCTCCTGGGCTCCAGGTGGCCCTGGGTGGGTGGCCCCTCACTGCAGTCTCTGCCTCCGTCCCCACGGGGCTCCTCCTCTGCTTCTGTGTCCCCTCCTCTGTCTCTGGGGAGGACACGGCCATGGCCTGAGGGCCCCCTGACCAGGAGGAGCCCATCTCAGGACCCTCCACTAGTGACCTCTGCAGAGACCCTGTTCCCAATTGACAAGGTCCTGTGTGACCTTGCAGGTGACATGACTGTGGGACACACTGTTCCACCCACACAGGACGAATCCTCAGACACTGGGGACAAGACCTTCTCTGGAGAAAGGGCTTTGCCCGTGAAATGAAGTGAAGGATTTTAGAAGAGGTCCCTGTCTTCTGGGTGGACACAGATCCAGTGACCCGTCCATGTCAGAGGCCACCTTTGGGGCTTGGCTGTGCTGCGAGGGCTCCCCAGGCCCAAGGAGGTGGCTGTGGTGTAGGGCAGGGAGCCGCGAGTGGTCTACAAGACCCCTGGCCCTCGGGGGGCTCTGACGTCCACCCGGACACAGGAGGGGGCACATGGTTAGGGAACTGTGCTGACCCCCAGCGGAGCTTCCGGCAGGACCATGGAGGGAGCCCGGGGCTTCTGTTCCTGAGCCTCTTGCCCACAGCTCCGTGAGAGCTTTGCAGGCGCACACGCGTGTTCCGTGTCACTGAAGCACACACGCGTGTTCCGTGTCACGTGGGGTGACCTCGACGATCTGTCACATATGCCAGCAGAGCTGGAAGAGGGCGTCCCGAGGACACAGGAGGTGCCATGAGGGACATGGCCCTGACGGTCTTCGGATGGGTCACACTGATGGCTCACAAGTGGGCAGCTGCACCATTCCTCGGCTGAGCTGCTGCCCGTGGGGACCGACCAGAGTGTCCCGGTGCTGCCCCGAAGGTGGGGACGGTCCACCACCCAGAGCAGCCCTAAGGGGCCCGGAACCCAGGACAGCACAGCAGAATCGTCCTGGAATTGCTGCCTGGACAAGTCGGTGGAAGACCGTGTCCTTGCGCCTGGGAGTGGCGACATGCAGGGGGACCTGCAGAACTGAGCGTCCAGCACCGGCCTCCCGCGAGTGACTCTTAGCCCAGAGGCAAACGGAGTGACCATCGCAGCACAGCGCGCGCGTTCGTGAATTCTGTACCCAGCGCGCCCAGGGGATGCCCCGGGGACGCCCAGGGGACGCCCAGGGGACGCCGAGCGAGCCCCGCCCCTCTCGGTGAGGGCAGCACCTGCAGCGCACGCACGGACGGTCCCGCGCCCGACCTCCTCCAGCCCTCAGCCCGGGCTGGCGCTGTCCCCGCAGCTCCTGGGGACAGGACCACGCCGCAGCGTCTCTCGGAGAAGGCCCGACTTGGGCGACCAGGACGCTGCAGGCGGGTCCTGACCGGGAAGCGCCGCCCACCCCGGAAGACCACGGACGGCAAAGGACACGGGGCTCCAGGGGCCCAGCCGCCACCATGGCCGGGGTCCCCTGGCCAGGGGTCGGCGACTGAGAGGGAGCCAGGCCGGAGGGAGCCAGGGGACGCGGGCCTGGGCGGGGCCTGGGCGCAGGGTCAGCGCAGCCGCCGAGCTCCGCCTGCAGGTGGCGAGCGGGAGCCCAGGAGCGGGCAGGCGGGTCCCCAGACAGAGGCGGCGCGCGGGGGGCCAGGCTGGCCAGGAAGAGGGCCGAGAGCCCAGGGCAGTGTCCGGGCCTGGAGACCGCCAGGGCCCCGCCCCTGCGACCCCCACACTCCGGGAGCCCGCAGCCCGCTGGGTGGACGCCCTCCCCAGCCCGGGGTCCCCCAGAGGGAGCGCTGGCGCAGGGGACATGGAGACTAGGTAGCGCCGGCCCAGCGCTTCCGCGGGGCTGCGGTGCCTCCATGGCTCCCGGCCTCGGGGGTCACCTGTGGAACCCAGAGCTGGGGACCCCGGCTGGCACCCTAGTCCATGAGGGTGTGGGGGCGCTGGCCACCCAGACACCCTGACTTCCCCTGAGGGGCCTCGTCAGACCCCACCATGAGGACCAGCTGGTGGGGAGCGAGGCTGGGACTCCCGTGCTCTCCCCGAGCCCGTCCCGGTGCCTCCCTGTGGTCAGCAATGGGGGACCCCCGTGTCTGCTGTCCCACTGTGAGCAGAGGTCCCACAGCCCATAGAGCGGGTGTGTCTGTCCTTCCCAGGTCCAGCGCCGAGTGCTGAGGTGGCGGACATTCTGAGCACCTGAGGCATGTCCCTGAGGGGGTGGCACCACACTTGTGACGGTGGCGTCCCCCTGCGAGATGACCCGTCCCTGTGGCCACAGGCTGGTGCGTGGGGACCCTCTGGCTTTGCAGGGTGAACAAGGGGCCAACTGTCCCTGGTGGGCTGGTGACAGTGCTGCTGACCAGCGGTTTCCAGGGGCAGACCGGGGTCAGAGGACGGCTGGTGCAGGGCCTCCATGACAATGACCACCAACCTGGGATGAGGGTCTACCAAGCCTCCGAGTCCAGCGCCCCAGCCCCGGAGGGCACAGGCTGGACCAGGGTCCCAGGTGAGCTCCCTCCACCTCCTACCATGGTGTCCAGCTCCCTCCAGGGCTCCAGGGGGCCCCTCCTGCCTCTCCAGCTCCTGGGCTCCAGGTGGCCCTGGGCTGGCCTCTCACTGCAGTCTCTCCATGGGGCTCCTCCTCTGGGTCTGTGTCCCCTCCTCTGTCTCTCGTGAGGACATGGCCATGGCATGAGGGCCCCATGACCCAGGAGGAGCCCATCTGAGGACCCTCCACTGGCCACCTCTGCAGAGACCCTGCTTCCAAATAAGGATCCGTTCCTGGTTTGGGGTTCCTATGGGCTGAATTGTCCCCCCGTCCTCTGCTGCAGCCCTGGCCCCAGGACCTTGGGATGTGCTGTGTGTGGAGAGGGGATGGAGGTGCAGTGAGGTCCCCAGGGTGGCCCTGACCCAGCAGGACTGGGGTCCTTGTAAGAAGAGGACACAGACGCACACAGAGGGTCAGCCCCGGGAGGACACAGGGAGAAAATGGCATCTGCTAGCCCAGGAGAGAGGCCTCGGGAGGAGCCAGGCTGCCCACGCCTGGACCTTGGGCCTGGGCTGGAAAACCAGCCGGAGGTCACCTGGCTTTAGCGGCTCTGCGTGCGTCACCTGCTTTAGCAGATTTAGGCGCAGGCCGCCCAGTTTAGCAGATGTGCATGTGCCGCCCAGTTTAGCAGATTTCCCCGCGTCACCTGTCTTAGCAGATGTACCCGTGTCACCCTCTCTTTGCAGATTTCCCTGTGCCACCCTGACTTAGCAGATGTGCATGTGCCACCCAGTTTAGCAGAGGTCCCCGTGTCACCTGACTTTGCAGATCTGGGTGCATCTCCAAGACAAGTCTGCACAGACCCTCCTCCTCTGAAGCCGTGCTGAAGCAGCAGGAGCCTGGACCCGCAGGGTGAATCAGAAACCGCCAGACAGAAGGCTCCCAGGGGCGGATCCAGAGCCCCGTGTTGGCTGTTTCAGACTCCCCCGGGACTAGGGGACGTGATGCTTCCTCGTGGGGTCTCAGGCAGGACAACAAATTGGCTCCAGATGGTTACTAACAACCTCTGGGCTGCTAATCCTCCTCCAGCTGCGGGTCTGGGGAGCATCCT
The DNA here is from genome assembly GCF_052094955.1 of Ictidomys tridecemlineatus. Taxonomy (NCBI): domain Eukaryota; kingdom Metazoa; phylum Chordata; class Mammalia; order Rodentia; family Sciuridae; genus Ictidomys; species Ictidomys tridecemlineatus. Next base: position 196,573 of record NC_135494.1, on the reverse strand, counting down.
CCAAGTGGTGCTATGTCCCATGGAGGTCTGTGCTGTCTGCAGTGGTGCTGGGTGCTGAGTCTCAGGCTGTGTTTGTTGTGCTGTGTGCAGTGGTGCTGGGTGTTGAGTCTCAGGCTGTGTTTGTTGTACTCTCTGCAGTGGTGCTGGGTGCTGAGTCTCAGGCTGTGTTTGTTGTACTCTCTGCAGTGGTGCTGGGTGCTGAGTCTCAGGGAGTCTGTGTTGTGCTGTGTGCAGTGGTGCTGGGTACTAAGTCTCAGGGAGGTGTTTGTTGTACTCTCTGCAGTGGTGCTGGGTGCTGAGTCTCAGGGAGGTGTTTGCTGTACTCTCTGCAGTGGTGCTGGGTGCTGAGTCTCAGGGAGTCTGTGCTGTGCTGTCTGCAGTGGTGCTGGGTGCTGAGTCTCAGGGAGTCTGTGCTGTGATGTGTGCAGTGGTGCTGGGTACTAAGTCTCAGGGAGGTGTTTGTTGTACTCTCTGCAGTGGTGCTGGGTGCTGAGTCTCAGGGAGGTGTTTGCTGTACTCTCTGCAGTGGTGCTGGGTGCTGAGTCTCAGGGAGTCTGTGTTGTGCTGTGTGCAGTGGTGCTGGGTGCTGAGTCTCAGGGAGGTGTTTGCTGTACTCTCTGCAGTGGTGCTGGGTGCTGAGTCTCAGGGAGTCTGTGCTGTGCCCTACACTGTTGGGGTGCTGCTCCTTTCTGCTTTCCCGGGTCTTCCTGAGTCCTGGGCTCCTCACCTCCTCACCCCGGGGCTCCCCAGGCCCTGCTGCCAGCACCCTGGAATTCCGCCTCTGCACTCTCCGCCGGTCCTCCCACGCGGGACGAGGACCCGCCTGCGCAGGCCTGGTCAGGGCAGCCGACCTCTTGGCTCCCGCGGCGGCCGCTTACCCTGGGCTCCAGGAAAACTTCAAACCGGATAGAAGCCGAGGGATCGGGGAAATGAGCTGGCGCTGGCCCCGCCCTGCAGTCCGCGGCCCACATCTGCCGGTTCCTCCCGCGTCCGCCCACCCGCCTGGCCGTCCTCTGCCCAGAGCGCACCTCGCACCTCCCTCCGCCAGGGGGCGCCGAGACGCTCCGGGGCCACCGCGCTGCAGCGCGCTCACACACACCCTCATACACATGCCTCGCTGCACCACGCTGCTCACACCAGTGCACACGCCACGCACATGTCACACGCTGCGAACACACAGCACACGCCACGCACATGTAATACCACGCTACGAACACACAGCACTCTCCGTGCACACCCAGCACACACCAGGCACATGTAACCCCCTACATACACACAGCACACGCCACGCACATGTAACACACCACGCAGGCACAGCACTCGCCGTGCACACCCAGCACACACCAGGCACATGTAACCCCCTACATACACATAGCACACGCCACGCACATGTAACACACCACGCAGGCACAGCACTCGCCGTGCACACCCAGCACACACCAGGCACATGTAACCCCCTACATACACACAGCACACGCCACGCACATGTAATACCATGCAGGCACAGCACTCGCCGTGCACACCCAGCACACACCAGGCACATGTAACCCCCTACATACACACAGCACACGCCACGCACATGTAATACCACACAGGCACAGCACTCGCCATGCACACCCAGCACACACCAGGCACATGTAACCCCCTACATACACACAGCACACGCCACGCACATGTAATACCACGCAGGCACAGCACTCGCCGTGCACACCCAGCACACACCAGGCACATGTAACCCCCTACATACACATAGCACACGCCACGCACATGTAATACCACGCAGGCACAGCACTCGCCGTGCACACCCAGCACACACCAGGCACATGTAACCCCCTACATACACATAGCACACGCCACGCACATGTAATACCACGCAGGCACAGCACTCGCCGTGCACACCCAGCACACACCAGGCACATGTAACCCCCTACATACACACAGCACACGCCACGCACATGTAATACCACGCAGGCACAGCACTCGCCATGCACACCCAGCACACACCAGGCACATGTACCCCCTACATACACATAGCACACGCCATGCACATGTAATACCACACAGGCACAGCACTCGCCGTGCACACCCAGCACACACCAGGCACATGTAACCCCCTACATACACATAGCACACGCCACGCACATGTAATACCATGCAGGCACAGCACTCGCCGTGCACACCCAGCACACACCAGGCACACCCAGCATGTGCCATGCACATATAACACACACCAGGCACACCCAGCACCACACACACAGACTGTCACGTGCAGCAGCACACCTGTGTCGCCACACGGCACACGTGCACACTAGGTACAGAATGTCCCACCTATGCACACGCCACCCCCTGTGCACAGCACACACACCCCGTGCACAGCAGGCCACACACAGATTTTAATAATTGCCAGCGTCCACCTCAGGTCCACACACAGCTGCTGCCCCCTGGAGCCCGACCCAGGTCCTCTTGTCCCCTTCTCCTAACAGAAGACTGTTGCTGCCACTCGTGTGGCCCAGAGCTGGTCAGGCACTGGCCACGGTCCATGCAGAGGATCTTGCCCTGGCTGACCAGTGACCTCCCTCCTTAGTGGCCCCTCCTCAGCCCACCCCAGGCAATCGGGCTGTGGCCACTGCATCGTGGACACTCGTCCCATGTGGTTTCTCATCCTTGCAACTTCTGGTGGACACAGGAGGCTGCTCTACAGAAGGTCCTGCAGGGTGGACGTGCCGACGGCGTCCTGGGTGGCCCACCGCAGCCCCGGCTCCCTGCCGGCCAGGAGCTAACGCAGGAACAGGCTCAGGCCCGCGGCCCGTTAGCGCAGTGTGAGCACCGTGTGGACACAGGACACCGCAGAGCGTGCACACGCACCTGCGTTCACATGCACAGGCGTGATCTGCGTCACGGGCTGTTGTACCCACCGTGTCTTCACTCTGGTTCCTGCAGGACGGCCTGGTCACACGGCGTGAGATGCTGACACCTCGGAGACCCCCAGGCTGGCCGTCACTGCTGCCCCTCCCCAGCCCTGCCACTGCTCTGCGGGTCTGTGGACGCTGCAGCCCAGCCTCCCGGCTCTGTCCTGTGCTGCGCGCATACTGGCCCCCTCTGGAGACCTGCAGGGCGGGGGAGGACGAGGTGGACCTCGACCAGACCTGGGCAGAGCTGCTCTCTGCTGTCCCCAGACCTGCTCTCTGCTGTCCCCAGACCTGCCCACGTCCCAGAGAGCAGGCATCAGCCACAGGTGGGAAGACGTGCCCAGCTCCCGATGCCCGGCATCTCCCGGGGCCCGCTCACAGGAACCTCCTGTCACACCCCAGCTGGACCCCAACCATGGGGGCCGTCACCTCCCACCCCATGCAGTGCAGCTGGGGCAGCTGTGGACTGCAGCTGGGACACCACACTGTCCCCCCACCCCGTGGACTGCAGCTGGGACACCACACTGTCCCCCCACCCCGTGGACTGCAGCTGGGGCACCACACTGTCCCCCACCCCGTGGACTGCAGCTGGGGCACCACACTGTCCCCCCACCCCGTGGACTGCAGCTGGGGCACCACACTGTCCCCCCACCTCGTGGACTGCAGCTGTAGGGACCACACTGTCCCCCACCCCGTGGACTGCAGCTGTAGGGACCACACTGTCCCCCCACCCCGTGGACCGCAGCTGGGACACCACACTGTCCCCCCACCCCGTGGACTGCAGCTGTAGGGACCACACTGTCCCCCCACCCCGTGGACTGCAGCTGGGGCACCACACTGTCCCCCCACCCCGTGGACTGCAGCTGGGGCACCACACTGTCCCCCCACCCCGTGGACTGCAGCTGTAGGGACCACACTGTCCCCCCACCCCGTGGACTGCAGCTGTAGGGACCACACTGTCCCCCCACCCCGTGGACTGCAGCTGTAGGGACCACACTGTCCCCCCACCCCGTGGACTGCAGCTGTAGGCACCACACTGTCCTCCCACCCCGTGGACTGCAGCTGGGGCACCACACTGTCCCCCCACCCCGTGGACCGCAGCTGTAGGGACCACACTGTCCCCCCACCCCGTGGACTGCAGCTGTAGGGACCACACTGTCCCCCCACCCCGTGGACTGCAGCTGTAGGGACCACACTGTCCCCCCACCCCGTGGACCGCAGCTGGGACACCACACTGTCCCCCCACCCCGTGGACTGCAGCTGTAGGGACCACACTGTCCCCCCACCCCGTGGACCGCAGCTGGGACACCACACTGTCCCCCCACCCCGTGGACTGCAGCTGGGGCACCACACTGTCCCCCACCCCGTGGACTGCAGCTGGGGCACCACACTGTCCCCCCACCCCGTGGACTGCAGCTGTAGGGACCACACTGTCCCCCCACCCCGTGGACTGCAGCTGGGGCACCACACTGTCCCCCCACCCCGTGGACTGCAGCTGTAGGGACCACACTGTCCCCCCACCCCGTGGACCGCAGCTGTAGGGACCACACTGTCCCCCCACCCCGTGGACCGCAGCTGTAGGGACCACACTGTCCCCCCACCCCGTGGACCGCAGCTGTAGGGACCACACTGTCCCCCCACCCCGTGGACCGCAGCTGTAGGGACCACACTGTCCCCCCACCCCGTGGACCGCAGCTGGGGCACCACACTGTCCCCCCACCCCGTGGACCGCAGCTGCGGGCAGCACTGTGTCTGGTCAGTCTGTGTCATGGCCGCAGCCACCCTCCTCCCCAGGAGGCCTAGGAGCCTGCTTTGCTGGCCGCCCCGCCCTCTGGTCATCCTCAACCCCAGGGCATGGCTGGACCTGCGATCCCCTTGGTCCAGGGCTCTCCAGGGACTGTCACATCCTCTGCCACCTCCTCACTGGGGACAGAAGACCCTCCTACAGCACGCGCATGCCCAGGAAGGTCACGTCCCCAGGACCTGAGTGGGGGAAAACTGTCCTTGACCTGCGCTGCTCACCTGGGGCCACCTGTCTCGGGACAGAGGTGTGGCCCTGCGCACAGACCCCCTCAAAGCACAGGGTCCTCTGTCCCAGCAAGTGGGCTCTGCTACGAGGCCACCTGACCCTAACCCCAACCCTGACCTTGGCCCCGACCTTGACACAGACCCTGACTCTGACCCCAAACTGAACAATAGACACTAACCCTGACCCTGGCCCTGACCCTGGCCCTCGCCCTGGCCCTGACCCTGACCCTGGCCCTGACCCTGGCCCTGACCCTGACCCTGGCCCTGTCCCTGACCCTGACCCTGACCCTGGCCCTGACCCACCCTAAACCCAGCCCTGGCCCTGGCCCTGGCCCTGGCCACACCCAGGGAAGAGGCTGGATCTGGCCACCGGGGGAGCAGCCACCTCTCCCCTCTCCCCCTGGTTACAGAGGACAGAACAGGGGCACAGGGGGGCCTGGTGAGTGGCAGGCACACAGTGGGTGCTCAGCACGGTCACACAGTGGGTGCTCAGCACGGTCACACAGTGGGTGCTCAGCACGGTCACACAGTGGGAGCTCAGCACGGTCACACAGTGGGTGCTCAGCAGTGTCACACAGTGGGTGCTCAGCACGGTCACACAGTGGGTGCTCAGCACAGTCACACAGTGGGTGCTCAGCACGGTCACACAGTGAGTGCTCATCACGGTCACACAGTGGGTGTTCAGCACGGTCACACAGTGGGTGCTCAGCACGGTCACACAGTGGGTGCTCAGCACGGTCACACAGTGGGTGCTCAGTAGTGTCACTCAGTGGGTGTTCTGCACTGTCACACAGTGGGTGCTCAGTAGTGTCACTCAGTGGGTGTTCTGCACTGTCACACAGTGGGAGCTCAGCACTGTCACACAGTGGGTGCTCAGTAGTGTCACTCAGTGGGTGTTCTGCACTGTCACACAGTGGGAGCTCAGCAGTGTCACACAGTGGGTGTTCTGCACCGTCACACAGTGGGAGCTCAGCAGTGTCACACAGTGGGTGCTCAGTAGTGTCACACAGTGGGTGTTGTGCACTGTCACACAGTGGGAGCTCAGCAGAGTCACACAGTGGATGTTCAGCACCATCACATAGTAGGTGCTCAGCACTGTCACAGTGCTCAGTACTATCACACTGTGTGCTCAGTACTGTGGGGAGCAACCAGATGCACCCACAGACACCCACTTGTGCAGGGTCGGGGTCCTGGAATCTGCTCACCCTGAGGTCCAGCTCAGACCCCAGGCTCTTCCCAGCCTCCAGGGCCAGTCTCGCTGGCCCCCTCTGTCTCCTCAGGGAACAGGCGTGGACAGGACAGGGAGGCACAGCCCCCACACCCTGAGCCCCCCTGTCCCCCCACATGCCCCACCCACACCCCTTTCCTCATGGTCCCCTCTGGCCCCCCAGGGCCTCCTCCCTGGGCTGGGTGCAGGGAGTCAGGAGGTGAAGGTCTCCTGCCCAGTGCCCACTGCCACCTTTCAGGAGAGAGCACGGCCCCCTTTCCCCTCTGCACCCCCTGGAGAGCCCCATTGGTGCCCACTGCCACCTTTCAGGAGAGAGCACGGCCCCCTTTCCCCTCTGCACCCCCTGGAGAGCCCCATTGGTGCCCACTGCCACCTTTCAGGAGAGAGCACGGCCCCCTTTCCCCTCTGCACCCCCTGGAGAGCCCCACTGCAGCCCACTGCCACCTTTCAGGAGAGAGCACGGCCCCCTTTCCCCTCTGCACCCCCTGGAGAGCCCCATTGGCGCCCAGGGCTGGGGGTCCCAGCTTCCTGCCCCTGGGGTGGCCACAGCCTGTGAGGGACCCTGAGCACATGGGGCCGGAGAAGCCAGCATCTGGCTGCTGTCCTGCGGGTCCTGCGGGTCCTGCGGGTCCTGCGGGTCCTGCGGGTCCTGCGGGTCCTGCGGGTCCTGCGCGACCTCCCGGGGGCGTCCTGCGGTCCCTGCCTGCCTTCGGGGGTGGGGGGGTCTGTAGGTTCTGGGGGGCGTTCTTTAGGGGTGGGAGGTGTTCTGGGGGGTGTTCTTTGGGGGTGGGGCGTATTCTGCGGGTTCTGGGGGCATTCTTTGGGGGTGGGGGCATTCTGAAGGTTCTGGGGGGCGTTCTTTGGGGGTGGGGTGTTCTGCGGGTTCTGGGGGGCGTTCTTTGGGGGTGGGGTGTTCTGCGGGTTCTGGGGGGTGTTCTTCGGGGGTGGGGTGTTCTGTGGGTTCTGCGGGGCGTTCTTCAGGGGTGGGGGGCATTCTGCGGGTTCTGGGAGGGCGTTCTTTGGGGGTGGGGTGTTCTGAAGGTTCTGGGGGGCGTTCTTCGGGGGTGGGGTGTTCTGTGGGTTCTGGGGGGCGCTCTTTGGGGGTGGGGTGTTCTGCGGGTTCTGGGGGGCGTTCTTTGGGGGTGGGGTGTTCTGCGGGTTCTGGGGGCGTTCTTTGGGGGTGGGGGGTGTTCTGCGCGTTCTGGGGGGCGTTCTTTGGGGGTGGGGGGTGTTCTGCGGGTTCTGGGGGGCGTTCTTCCAGGGGCGGGGCGCGGGCCCTGCCGGCATCCCCTGGGCGTGCTCTTGTGGGGGCGGCTGAGCCGGCCCTGCCCCGCCCGGCCCCGCCCCGCCCAGCCTCCCCCGCTCCTGGCAAAGGAACAGCGGGCACAGCAGGTCTCCAGGCCCCAGGGACCTTGGCAGCCAGGAGCCACTTTCTCTCTTGAGATTTAATCACGGGTCTGAGATCCGGTGGGCGGGAGCCGGGAGCCAAGAGGCGGTGCTGCCCCGTGACTGCACCCCGCGGGGCCACCCCGACCTCGCAGCTGCCTGGCCCTGCCCGGGCTGAGTCACCTGGCCTGGCTCACTGCACCAGGGGCGCGCACACACACACTCCAGCACCCAGGGGCGCGCACACACACCCATGTGCACACCCAAGGCACACACACACTCCAGCACCCAGGGGCTCGCACACACACTCATGTGCACACCCAAGGCACACACACACTCCAGCAGCCAGGGGCTCGCACACACACTCATGTGCACACCCAAGGCACACACACACTCCAGCACCCAGGGGCTCGCACACACACTCATGTGCACACCCGAGGCACACACACACTCCAGCACCCAGGGGCTCGCACACACACTGATGTGCACACCCAAGGCACACACACACTCCAGCAGCCAGGGGCTCGCACACACTCAGGACACACTCATGCGCACACCCAAGGCACACACACACTCCAGCACCCAGGGGCGCGCACACACTCATGTGCACACCCAAGGCACACACACACTCCAGCACCCAGGGGCTCGCACACACTGATGTGCACACCCAAGGCACACACACACTCCAGCACCCAGGGGCTCGCACACACACTCATGTGCACACCCAAGGCACACACACACAAGCACCCAGGGGCTCGCACACACTCAGGACACACTCATGCGCACACACACTGGCCCACACGTACACTGATGCACTCAAGACTCGTACACACCCATGTGCACACGGCCATTCATGAGGGCCACGCTGACCCGGGATCAGCTTATTCCAGTACATTTAACTGAATTAATATGCAAAGACCCTCCTTCTGCAGAGACCCTCATCCCCAGGACGGAGAGGTCAGATGTGGATTTGGGGGGGCACTCCTAAAACCCACTGCAAGATTTTTAAAAAGTGTTTTATCATTTGTAGTTTTTGCGACTTTCCATGGTGGTCACCACGGAGACACCACAATGACATGTGGAGGGACAGAGGTGTTAGCCTGCACGGCCGCCACCCACTGTGTGCGAGACACATGGCACTACCCCAGAAACGTGCGTCAGAGCCCAGCTGGGGCGTCTCTCCCAACAGCGGCACACGGATCCCCAGGGTGACTGGGACGTCCCCAGCCCAGAACAAGGTCCTGGAGAGGACACCCTCACCATGCAACCACGAGGGACCAGGTGCTGAGAGAAAGAAGGACCTGTGACCTGGTGTCACTGCAGGCTGACTAGCCATCCTCTACACTCCTGTCACCACCAGGGTGCGGGATTCCTGGTTCTGCCTCCTGGTGACCAACTTCAGGGAGAAGCCAAGGACAGGCAGTGGCCTCCAGGAGAAGGGGACACTGGAGGGAGCACATGCCACCTGCTTTCTAGGGTCAGTGTCCTCCTGGTGCAGCGTCCCAAGGTCCCCGTGTCCTGGGCCCAGTCTCCCCTGGTGCAGTGTCCCCAGGGCCCATGTCCTGGGCCCAGTCTCCCCTGGTGCAGCGTCCCCAGGTCCCGTGTCCTGGGCCCAGTCTCCCCTGGTGCGATGTCCAGGCCCCCATCCCCCTGGCCAGAGTTTCCACCTGGTGTAGTTTTTCCCGGGTTGGTATAGGGTGCCCACTGTCCCTCCTATTACCCCTCTTGTGCTCTCTCTGGGCTGGCAGAATGTGGCCCTAACACCTGGTGGCCCCGCCGCCGCCGGGCCCTGCCATTCTCGTGGGTTTGTGCCTGGGTCCTGATGTGGACTCTCCTAGATTCACAAGTGGACACTCCTGGCTGCAGTGTGTGGAACAGCAGGTGCATCCGTTTCTCGGGCACAGGGACAAGACAGCCCTGTGTCTGGAAGGTGCCCAGCGTTTCCTCAAGTCACCAAGATGGCACCAGTGTGGACCGGCCTGTCCTGTCTGTGCTCAGGACAACTGCCCGTTTACTCTGACCAGTTCTCTACTGGCACCTGTTACTGGGTTAGGTGCCGGTGCTGCAGATGCAGTTACATGAATACAGATAAGTACGTGCAGCTGTGGGTGCAGAGCAGCACATGGGCTAATACGGAGCTGCAGCTGTGGGTGGAGAGTGCACAGGAGGTGACACGGAGCTGCAGCTGAGGGAGCAGACTGCACAGGGGCTGACACGGAGCTGCAGCTGTGGGTGCAGAGTGTACAGGGGCTGACACGGAGCTGCAGCTGAGTAGCAGAGTGCACAGGAGCTAACAGGAGCTGCAGCTGTGGGTGCAGAGTGCACAGGAGGTGACACGGAGCTGCAGCTGTGGGTGCAGAGTGCACAGGAGGTGACACGGAGCTGCAGCTGTGGGTGCAGAGTGCACAGGAGGTGACACGGAGCTGCAGCTGTGGGTGCAGAGTGCACAGGAGGTGACACGGAGCTGCAGCTGTGGGTGCAGAGTGCACAGGAGCTAACAGGAGCTGCAGCTGTGGGTGCAGAGTGCACAGAGCTGACACGGAGCTGCAGCTGAGGGAGCAGACTGCACAGGGGCTGACACGGAGCTGCAGCTGTGGGTGCAGACTGCACAGGGGCTGACACGGAGCTGCAGCTGTGGGTGCAGACTGCACAGGGGCTGACAAGGAGCTGCAGCTGAGGGTGCAGAGTGCACACTAGATAACACGGAGCTGCAGCTGTGGGTGCAGAGTGGACAGGAGCTGACACGGAGCTGCAGCTGTGGGTGCAGAGTGCACAGAGCTGACACGGAGCTGCAGCTGAGGGAGCAGACTGCACAGGGGCTGACACGGAGCTGCAGCTGTGGGTGCAGACTGCACAGGGGCTGACACGGAGCTGCAGCTGTGGGTGCAGAGTGCACAGGAGCTGACACGGTGTTGCAGCTGTGGGTGTAGAGTGCACACGAGGTAACATGGAGCTGCAGCTGTGGGTGCAGAGTGCACAGGGGCTGACACGGAGCTGCGGCTGTGGGTGCAGAGTGCACAGGGGCTGACACGGAGCTGCGGCTGTGGGTGCAGAGTGCACAGGGGCTGACACGGAGCTGCGGCTGTGGGTGCAGAGTGCACGGGGGCTGACACGGAGCTGCGGCTGTGGGTGCAGAGTGCACAGGGGCTGACACGGAGCTAAGGTGTGTTATGGCTGCCATCAGTGGATTTACTTTGTACTGTTTATGATGAAAATTTCTTAATTTTAGCAGGGTGACATTCACGTCTTTCTTTCATAATTAATCAAGGTCTCAAAGAAGCAGACGCTTATTTCCTATGAGTTTAAGACTTACAACCCCCTCAGCCACCGGCGCCCGGAGCTGCCTTCTCTGCACTGCTAGGGAGGGTCCCCATCTTTCTCTTGTGGACTATTTCACCTGGGTGCCCTCCTCACCCCTGAGCTGACCTGCATCTGCCTGGGCCGGGGCTCCTGCAGCTGGCCGTGCACCCAGGGAGGCCCCACGTCCCTTCTGACATCCTCCCGAGGGGACAGCCACCTTCTTCACCTGCTCCCCCTTATCTGTTGGCGAACAAGGCTCTGTTTAGATGAGCAAGAGAGGAGCCTGCGCTTGGGTCACAAGTTTTACCTGACGCAGGGCTGCAGGAACAGAGGCCTCTAATGAGAGTCAGTGCTTCCCCGCTTTGGTGGCTGGCTGGGTGCTGTGTCACGGGGCCACAAGCCGACAAGCACCGACGCCCAGCTCAGGGATAGTGCGTCCAGGGCCATGTCAACGCCGAGTGCTGCCCGGCTCCGCAGCTCTCCCTCTTGTCCGTCTGGAACTGGGTCTGTCCACAGCCCTCAGACAACGCCACTCCAGGGCCACGCGGCGTGTGCCCAAACCCCTTCCCCGTCACACCCCTAACTAGCCACGGTGTCCACGGCTGTCTCAACTCTTGCCCTATTTCCTGTGGCCATAAACTGCAAGGGACTCCCCCTGAATCGTCACCACTGTCACCACCGTTGTGAGTCCTGTCAAGTCACTGGGCAGCAAACAGAGGGATTTGAAGGGCCTCGTAGCCATAGCGAGGAGAGCTCCCACCCTCCTCCCTCCCCCGCCCCCTCCCTCTCCCTCTCCTCCCTGCCCCCCGCCCCTCCCTCTCCCCCCTCCTCCCTCCCCCCGCCCCCTCCCTCTCCCTCTCCTCCCTGCCCCCCCGCCCCTCCCTCTCCCCCTCCTCCCTCCCCCCGCCCCCTCCCTCTCCCCCCTCCTCCCTCCCCCCCTCCCTCTCCCCCCTCCTCCCTGCCCCCCCCGCCCCCTCCCTCTCCCCCCTCCTCCCTCCCCCCGCCCCCTCCCTCTCCCTCTCCTCCCTGCCCCCCGCCCCTCCCTCTCCCCCCTCCTCCCTCCCCCCGCCCCCTCCCTCTCCCTCTCCTCCCTGCCCCCCGCCCCTCCCTCTCCCCCCTCCTCCCTCCCCCGCCCCCTCCCTCCCCTCGCCCCCTCCCTCTCCCTCTCCTCCCTGCCCCCCGCCCCCTCCCTCTCCCCCCTCCTCCCTCCCTCTGCCCCCTCCCTCTCCCCCCTCCTCCCTCCCCCAGGCCCCCTCCCTCTCCCCCCCCCATCCATCTTGAATCCAGGAAGGACCCTGACCTTGCTGGGAGGGAGAGCAGACTCTGGAGCAGATGGCGGGTCCTGCTTCTAGACAGGGTGCCCGTGTGCGTGAGCTGGCGGGAGGAGAGTCTTGCTGTGAACGTCCCTTGTCTCTCAGCACCTCTCAGCCCCAGGCCCCGTGCCACACGGACGTCTGTCATCGCTCCTGTGACAGGTGACGAGCTCCTCTTTCAGTCTGTGGACAGCAAACAATGGTGCTCTCCCCAGGATTTACTGCCCACTTAGGATAATTGGTCCTTTCCTGGGCTCTGGGAAGGGGGCCAAGGGCTGTGCCTGCTCGGTGGCCCTCAGCCACCCATTTGCCCCCGTTCCCTCGATGCTGTGCTTGGACTTTCCCGTCTAACCTGATGTGCTCCCGGCCAGGGCCTGGGCCCCGCCCGTCCCTCCCCTGCCGAGGCAGGCAGGCAGGTTGGTGGCCGCGCTCCAGTTCAGCACTGCCCACCTCGACTCTCATACTTGGCCACTGCTTGTTGGCGCCCAGTGCTCCCTGCAAGGCCCAGGGCAGGCTGACCCTGGCCCGGCCGGCTCCTGTTGACCTAGGGGGGACCTGTGGTGCCAGAGGTGAAAGAGGCCTGCAAGGGCAGGTGCCGTCAACCTGCAGCAAGACCCGGTCACAGCATCTCCCCCACGCTGCACTCTCAGCTGCACCCCAGGGGTTTCCAGCAGCTTCCGCAGGTGCAGTCCACAGGCACACACCTGCAGTGCTCACGTGCTGGGCTGGACATGTGTGCCAGCTGCGACGTCGTCACCTCCCTCAGGACAGCGAGTGTCCCCTGGTCCCCAGCATGTCCCCACTGCCCCGGGTCAGCACCTCCCTCCCCACCGCAGGCCCCAGGCTGCCCTTCTGGGAGGCAGGGAGTGGGGGGGACACCTTCCTGTGGAGCCTGGTTTTAGTTTGGGGGATGCTGAGAGAGAAGGCATCGGTGGGTGACACCCTGGCTATCACGGTCTGCAGGATAAGTGACTGGGCCACAGCCCTTACCTCATCAGTGTGTGGACCCCTGGGGGATGGGGGGGTAAGTGGAGGCAGGGGGTGGCAGGAGGACGGGGTTCCCTGGGGGTTCCCTGGGGGTGTCTTCTTTATATCTGGGAAGCGGAGCCTCTGCTTCCTGATCATCCTGTGAGCTGCTTCCCCGTGCCACACCCTTGTGCCACCGTGTTCAGGGTCACTCCAGCCCCGAGGTCGGAGCCGGCCTTCTGGAGACCCACCTCTGAAACCCTGAGCCTCCAAATAAACATTTCCTCCTCCCCTCCAGTTGCTCTGCTCGGGTCCTTTTCGTTAAAGCAGCAAAACAGCTGACTGAAAGGGTCTGGCTCGTGGCAAACAGAGTCAGTGAGAATGCAGACAGGGGCTCCGTGAAGATGAAGGACAGGTGCGCACTTGGCCCGTGAAAACTGGGCACCTGTGCGATAAAACAGGAATTCATTCTCTCTCCACACACACGCGCGCGCGCGCAGGAGCCGCGGAGAAACACATACATTCCGCGGAAACCCTCGCAGACACCCGCTCTGTCGAGGAAAGCCGCGGATCCTGCTGCGGGGGAGAGGGACAGAAGCGCAGGGCTGGGGCCGCCTGGTGCCCTTGGGTGTCCCCGGAGCGTCAAGTCTGCGCGCTTACGCGCTGACGTCAGACGCAGCACAGGCCGCAGGCGGGTCGCGGAGGCCTGCACAGTCCTGCTGCATAGTCCTGGGGACCGCTGGCCCTCCTGCCTTCCCCGGCTCCTGTCCCCCGGGTGGATGACCACAGCTGAGGCCTTCGGAGCCCGTCTTGAAGGAAAGGGCCTCTGCGTTCTCTCTGACCGCCCCTGCTGTGGGCCTCCGCGACGCAGCGTCCTTGGAGGGCAGAGGGCGCAGCCAGGAGAGCTGTGGCCCCCGCCCAGAGGCTTCCTCGCACCCACCTGCCCCTCTCGTACCCTCGGGGACCCCTCGCGGGCCGCGGAGCCTAACTGACGCCGGGCCCAGGGATCCCAGGCGGGGCCGGGAGATACCCGGGCTCTGCTGGCCCCGCGCCTGCGGTCTGCGCCTGCGCCATCCGGGCGCCTCCTGGGCCTGGGCGCGGCCGCTGCTCACCTGGTGCAGGACCCTGCCCGCGGGCTGCCCTCTGTCCCCGCGCAGAAAGGACCCGCCCCTCGGAGACCCCTGCTGGGTCGTCCGCACTTCCCTTGGCACCTTCCCCGGGGTTTTTTGATTTTTTAACCATTTTGGAAAGTGGCTGAGAGTTTTGACCCGCAGTTACGCGCCACGCTGCTGTCCCCAGGTGATTCTCATGACCTGCCCCGTTTGGAACCCATAAAGGCTGAGTTGGGCTGAACGCTGCCTGCCATCTCGTCTTAGATCTGAGGTGAAGAGTTGGTTAGGAAACGTCTGATTACTTAATCTCGCCTTGCACTCTCCAGGTCGAGTGTGGACAGGTTGAGCCACACGGCGCAGTGTCACCGCCTGATCTGCTTTTATTTCTCCTTTATATTGTAATTAGGACGGCGCAGAGGCTTGGATTTCATGGGATCTAAATTGCAGGCCCAGTGCACTAAGCTTATCTCTGCCTCTCATTTTAGAAAGTGCAGAGAGTGTCCCCAAGACACGTGATAGACAGGTGGGGGGCGTGAAAGGCCACTTGTCGCCCACGGAGGTGGCTGTAATCAAAGGCGACCAGGGAGAAATGGGAGCCCTCGTGTGCTGGTGGGAAGGCGAAAGGCACGGCCCCTTTGGAGAGGGCCGGCCTGTTGGTCGAAGTCACGTCCCACCTGAGGGAATCGCAAGCGGGTGTTGACACAGGTCGCGGACGGGGGCCTCCGGCGCCTGCGCACGTGCGGCCGTCCCCAAGGACGTCCAACCGCGTGCGGAACCGAGCTCAGATACACCTCAGTGCTGGGGACCCGGAGCACTGTCCAGCAGAGCAGCGCTCGCACCGGCCACAGCTGTGGCTCCAGGCACGTGAGAGGTCCCCAACAGGCAGAGGCACGGACAGGAAAGTGGACTTCTGGCTGCCGGCGCTGGGGACTGACCGCTGAGGGTGCGCAGAGGAAGAAATGCCCTACAGCTGACCGTGCTGGCCATGATGGACAGCTCTGGGAACAGGCTGACCTGTGAGCACGCATCGTGGGCGTGAGAACTACAGCCCACAGGGCTGTTCTAACGTCCTCACTTCGCCGGGTAGAGAAACACAGGCCTCACTCCAGGATGGAGGCTCCAGCCCCAGGACGGCCCTTCCTGGTCACAGCACTGCCCGCCCCTGCCCACAGCACAAGCTGCACTCTGCCACCAGGACAGAGACTCCCGGCAGCTGGCAAGCAGAGCCGTGTGCACCTGCAGGCCACCTGTGTGGGGACCGCCAGGAGCTCTGTGCTGAGCCCTCTGGAGTCGGGGACTCAACGTTCTAAGTCACTCTTAGCATGTGCATGTGGGAGGGCAGCGTGGAGCCCCTGTGCAGGGACAGTGCCCAGGGGCCTCTCGGGGTTGCACAGGGAGTTCCCACTCCACCAGCACCTCCAGCCTAGTCCCTGAAGACCCAGAAACAAATGCTGGAATGAAAACTTGTGTGTGAACATTCAGAGCAGCACCATGCACAAGGGTCAGAAGGGAGAAGTGACCCAGTTGTCCACTGAGGAAAAATGGGGAACAGGACGAGTCCATCCGTATGATGGAATACTACTCAGCCTTAAAAAGGACTGCAGCTCTGCAAGTGGGACGGACTTTGAGACCTGGGGCTCTGTGAGAGAAGCCGACACAGAGGGTCACATAGTGTGGACTCCGTGGGCAGGACCTATCCACAGCAGGCCATCCAGAGAGTGGAGGCAGAGAGGCCAACCTCAGAGACACCAGTGTCAGCCACATGTTCTGGGGAGTGCAGGTGACTTGTGGGGGACCTTGGAGTGGGCAGGTGACGGGGCTGGGCAGGGGACTGGGTCACTGCTGGAGTGTGGGTGCCTTTCAGGGGTAAAGGGGCTATTTGGAAGTAAAGGCGCTGGGCGCCCAGTGCTGTGAAGGCACCTGATGTCCAGCTCGATCCCTGGCAGATGGACTTGTGCACGTCCAGCACAGCTACAGCCCATGCTCAGGTTCCTGCTCTCAGTGACCCAGCACCAAGTGGAGGCAGAGAGGCCAACCTCAGAGACACCAGTGTCAGCCACATGTTCTGAGGTCTGCAGGTGACCTGTGGGGACCTTGGAGAACACACGGGGGCATTACAAGCCGAAGCTGGGTGACCCTGGACAGAGCGTGGGGCGGTCCCTGGGGGGCAGCAGCTGCAGAGATGACATTGAGGTGGCCACATTTATTGTCAGCTGTGAACAGCGGTCAGGCAGGGAGCGCCCTGCCAGAGCCGAGCCTGGCCCGACCCCAGGGACAGAGGCCTGTCTTGAGCTGTGCTGGACGGTGGGGTCCCTCAGCCAGCAAAGGGGCGGGACGCGAGGCCCCTCACCCCCAGGCCCGTGACCTGCGGGAGGAGAGGGTAGAGGTGAGTCCCTGGGTGCGGCTGAGTCTCCCGGCAGCCCCAGCCACGGCAGTGCCAGCCACACCAGCTTCCTAAACCTCCCGTAAACATCTCTGTGCACAGCAGGGCATGTGGGGCCTCGGGAGGGCTGTGTTCCAGGTGGACAGAGGTCCCCATGGATGCTACCAAGCCCGCTCCAGTCCCCGAAGTCAAGATGCGTTACACCTGGCCAGCAGCCGTGGCCAGGAGCCAAGCTGACCCTGGCAGGGAGACCCCACTGACCTTGAAGACGTGTCCAGCCTGCGGCTCCCGCAACAGCTGCTCTGGACTCAGGCTGTCCGCTGCAGAGGTCACGTACAGGTCGGAGTAGTCAGCCCCCCCGAAGCAGCAGGACGTCACCCTGGACACTGGCATCTTCAGGGTGCACAGCTGCGTCCCTGTGAGGAAAGCTCAGGTACGTCCCTAAGCCCAGCCACCCGCCTGCTGCAGGACCCCAGGTGGCCAGACTGTGCCCACTCCCCAGTGGGGCCCTGGGCCTGCTGGTTCTCCCTGGCACCTGCAGCACTTGATCCCCAACTCTGCCCTGCCTCATGGACTGCAGGGGTCAGCAGGGCCACCTGGAGCCCAGGAGCTGGAGAGGCAGGAGGAGCCCCCTGGAGCCTGTGCAGGGAGCTCAGCCTGGGACCCTGGTCCAGCCTCCACCCTCCAGGGTGGGAGAGGACAAGGTCCTGTGGTTTTCAACTGCTGCTTTGTGGTCATTTTCTACATCAGCCCCAGTGTTCCCTGCACTGGCCAAGTGCTGAGGGGCCACCCTGGCAGTCCTGCCATCTGCACAGGTCCCCCTGTAGCTGGACAAGCAGGTGCTGCTGCCCTCCCACTCCTGGACCCTAACACCGTGGCCCAGAGCACCCCATGGCCCCTCCTTGACCGACTGCCCTGTGCACACACCTGTCTCGGGGTCCATGCGGATCACCCTGCCTCCGTCAATGCAGGCCACCCAGAGTGTCCCCGTGGTGTCCACGCACAGCCCATCTGGCATGCCTTGCTCTGGCTCCAGCTGGCACACCAGCCGTGGGTTTGCTGCGGCAGGACAGACAGAGGCGCGTGGCCCCTCACTGCCCAGACCAGGAGGTCACATAGCGTGGCCTCAACAACGGGAGGGAGTGACAGACCCGGTGGCGCATCTGGGACCCCAGGAGGGGACTTGCGAGGGTGTTGGGGGAGAGCCACGGAGGCCCCCACCCAGAGAGGGTGTGGGGGCTGACCACGGAGGCCCCGCCCAGGGAGGGGGGGGGCTGGCCACGGAGGCCCCGCCCAGGGAGGGCATAGGGGGCTGGCCACGGAGGCTCCTACCCCAGGGAGGGTGTGGGGGCTGACCACGGAGGCCCCGCCCAGGGAGGGGGGGGGCTGGCCACGGAGGCCCCGCCCAGGGAGGGCATAGGGGGCTGGCCACGGAGGCCCCGCCCAGGGAGGGTGTGTGGGGCTGGCCACGGAGGCTCCTACCCCAGGGAGGGTGTGGGGAGCTGGCCACGGAGGCCTTCATCTGGGGAGGGTGTGGGGGGCTAGCAGTGGCGGCCCCTACCCAGGCCTCCTGTCTGCACGTCGTAGTCATAGGCCCGCACAGAGTAGTCCAGGCTGTCCACGTGGTAGAGGGTGCGATGGTCCAGGGACCAGTCCAGCCCATTGGGGATGCCCAGCTGGTCCAGCTGTCTGACCACTGAGCCGTCAGCGTAGAGTGTGTACAGGGAGCCCTGCCCCGGCTCCCACACTCCTGGGGCGGACGCCTCTGGCATGGTGCCTGGAGAGAGTGGAAGGTCAGTGGGCAGCACCCCAACCTGCCTTGTCCACCCTACACAGACCCGCTGTGCAGAGAGCTATGGTCACCCTCAGTCGGGGTCAGCAGGCAGGATGGCCCTCAGGCGGCATCTGTGAGTGAGGCTCTGTGCTGGGCGAAGGGGGGACCCCAGAGATGTTCCACTGGGAAGAGGCCTGCTCAGGCAGAGGTGCTGGGCCCTCAGCCGCACGTGAATGGCCCCTGGCCAGCAGCTCCGGCTGCTGCCCCACCCTGGCGGCTTCAACCCTCCCCAGGTCCTCTCTGGGCAGGGACCCAGGAAGAATGACCTGGAAGCCATGGGATTTGGAGTGGGAGGGAACCTGTGGGCTGCCCAGTGCCTGCATGGCCCCCGGGGGCCGCTTGCCAGCAGCCTGGGGAGGGCTCCTGAGGTCCCCACCCAGCCAGCACCCACCATGACGGGAGGCTCTCCAGGTGGCCAGGGCCAGTCCTTTCAGCAGCCCACCTGCCACAAACCTCCCGGCGGGGTCCACCTTCCCGTCGTTGAACCTGTTGTGGGGCTTGTCCCTGTCCAGCCAGGCCGCCCACTCCACCTGCCCCGTCGCCCAGTCCAGGAGGCCAAGGCAGGTGCCAGAGGCCACCACGTAGCTGCCCTCTCTGCGCAGAGCCACACAGCCAACAGGATCTCCTGGGAGGACAGAGGACAGCAGGGTGGCCTGGCTGCTGCTTCTCCAGGAGACGGTGCCACCCCACCCATGGGGCTCCCACCAGGAGGCACCATCAGGGCACAGAGCACGTCTCAGCACAGGACCAGTCCTGCTGGGCCTGCCTGGACCACCTCTCTGCACCCCCCCCCCACGACGGCCACCACAGGGCCTCCAGATGGGACTGGAGGCTGCTGAGCCTGCCTGCAGGGCCACCAGGACTGCAGGAGCGGAGAGCGCTGGCCTCTCCTCACGTCAGTGCCAGTGTGAGAGCCTCGGGTGCCCCTGAGCCCTCAGGTAGGACCGCTGGGCCTGGGGCAGGCTCCACAGGAGGGTGCCTGAGACCAGACACAGACATGGGGCCAGCCCTGATCTGCAAGGGGGACAGTGGCACCTGCCCTTGGGGAGGGTGAGGGTGAGTGGGGGACGCTCCCAGAGTGCTGCTTCTGCTCCTCAGGGGGTCGTCATCCACACAGGTGTGCAAGCCCCACAGACACACAGGTACCTCCCAGGTGTGTGAATCCACAAGGGTCAGCAGTCCACACAGGTGTGCAAGCCCCACAGACACACGGGTACCTCCCAGGTGTGTGAATCCACAGGGGTCGTCATCCACACAGGTGTGCAAGCCCCACAGACACACAGGTTCCTCCCAGGTGTGTGGGTCCACAGGGGTCAGCAGTCCACACAGGTGTGCATGCCCCAGGTACCTCAGGCCCACCCTCTGCAGCCCCCAGACCCACTTCCTTTGTCCCACCCTCTGCAGCCCCCAGGTCCACTTACTCAGACCCACAGTCTGCACCTCCCCAGAGAGTGGGTTCCACCGGCACACAGTCCTGGCGTTGATGTCCACATACACCAGCTGCCCGGTCTCCTCTTCCCACACGGGACACTCCCCCATCCTGTGCCTCTCTCGGATGACAGCCTGGATCCTGGGGGACGCCATGGCCTGGGAGGAGGACAGGGCTGTGAGTGCCCTGTTCCCTGTCCCATTCTCCTGGTCATCCGGTGAGGGCTGCTGGACTGGGCGCTCCCGGGTGTGTGACATCCTGTGGTCTCAAGGACAGCCCTCTTCTGCTCATGAAGCCTCACCCAGGCAGACATGGGGAGGCAGAGAGGGACCCAGCCAAGCCCGTGCCCCTCCTGGCTCCTCTGTGCTGCCTGGCACTCTGCATGACCCGAGAGGTCGACAGAATGTGCAGGTGCCCCGTCACTTGAAGAGGCACCCCCTGGCAAGGTTCCAGGAGTCCCCCTTTCCCTCTGGTGGCACAGTGTGCCACCTCCCCCACCTTCCAGGCCCCCCACCTACAGCCTGGGAAGCAGGGGCTGCTAAGCTGAGCCGCTGTCCAGGTGGGCCCGGCTCAGAGGCTGGGGTGAGGGTGCGATCTGCAGGTGGCTGGCTCCGGAGCACACACCCTGCCCTGTCCGCCCAGGAGACCTCTCCCCCAGAAGGGCTCACTTCTCAAGGCTCCTGTTAATTGGGTTGCTGTGAGACCCCTGCGCTCGGTGGGACTCAGTTCACAGGGCCCTTCCTGGATGGCACCAGGAGGCCCAGCAGCCCAAGGCTCCCATACTGGGGCCGCTCACGTGCTCCTCAGCCCTGGTCCTGTCCTGCTTGCTCAGCTCTTGGGACTCCACCGCACTCTGGCCTCAGCCAGCTGAAGGCTCCACCAGGTGGGGGCGGCAACTCCCTTCCGCCCTCCCCTCCCCTCCCTCCCTCTGTGCTTCGCCAAATCAACAGAGCCCCAGGCGGTGGCATGTCACCCGCTCTGTCCTGCAGAGCCAAGGTAGCAGTTGCAGGAGTCGCCCGTGCACTCGTCGCCCGTGCACTCTGCATTAGAGTGAGAGAAGCAGCAGCCCCTGGGACCTCGCTTCCGTAGAGACCCCCGAGGTCGCGGCCAGCGCCCTACCAGGCATCCCTGAGACTTCCCCTTAGGGCCGACCACGCGCCTCCTCAGCCCTCCTGGGTTCTCCCCTCGCACAGGCGCTGCCCTGGGCAGCGGGACACTGTGCTCCTCTCCTACTGCAGAAGAGCGCCCGCTTGCAACTGCGGGTCCACGGGGCTCACCCAGGCAGGCTCACAGGGAGCACAGGCTTGGCCCGGCAGGCACACAGGGACGCAGGGGAGGCACGAGGAGCCCTGGGCAGGCACACGGGGCGCTGGGCAGGCGCAGAGGGGGCGCAGGGGAGGCACGGGGAGCCCTGGGCAGGCACACGGGGCGCTGGGCAGGCGCAGAGGGGGCGCTGGGGAGGCGCCAAGACCGCTGGGCAGGCGCAGAGGGGGCGCAGGGGAGGCACGGGGAGCCCTTGGCAAGCTCACGGGGCGCTGGGCAGGCGCAGAGGGAGGCAGGGGAGGCACGCGGAGCCCTGGACACGCACGCGGGGCGCTGGGCAGGGCTGTACTCACAGGCGTCCTGTAAAGAACTGACTATGACCTCCGAGGTTCACCTGCTGTCCCGACCCATCCTCGCACACCTGGCCGTGGCACCCAAACTTCACAGACACCAGCGCCCTCCCCCCCCCACCGAGTCATCCTCCGCCCTCTGAGATGGTCTGGGCGCCACTCCCCCAGCCTCCTGCAGGCTCCTCCAGCGGCCTCTGCCCACGTGCCACTCCAACGACTGCAGTGGGGCCAGGGACCCTGCGTCTCTCCTGTCACCACCGCTGTCTCCCAGCAGGATTGCCGGGGCACTCCGCAAGGAGAGGGTTTTCGCGGGAGGTGCTGCTGTCTTGCAGGCCCACGCCAAGGGTTCCTCCCGCTGTGGAGGAGGGCTTGGCACCCACAAGTCCTCCCCGTCCCCGAAAGGAGAGGTGCTGGCTGGTTGGAGGTGGAGTCCCCGCACCCACTCTCCATGCCGCTAACTGAGCCCAGCTCCTCCGCACCCCAGGCTCCAGCCCCAGAACCCAAGGACCCCAGGCTCCATGGTCCCCTCCCCATGGGCTAGAACCGGCCTTGTGGGTGAAGGACTCCCTTGGGAACCTCCTCCTCCTGGGTTCCAAGCCAGCGCTCGGCAGCATCCTCACCCCAACCCTGGTCCCAGAGCTCCTTAGGGCCCTGGACTGCAGGCGCCTGTCTGGGAGACCACCAAGGTGGGAGCTGGGGGCTGGTTCCTGCTCCCATAGCCCAGGAGAGGCCACCGCCTGGGTGGAGGGGGTCTAAAGGAAAATGGATGGAGAGCTGAACTGGAGCTCGTCCACTCCATGAAAGGTGCTGGGGCTCTTGGGAGCACTGGCTGCAGCCAGGGGTGTCCCCTCACCCCGAAGGCTCCTGCTCAAGGGGAGGTCAGTGTGTAGCCTGGCTCTCACCAGATTGGGAGGGGCCCTCTGGTCCTTCTGATTGGCCCTCAGGGTCTGAAGACAGGCCAGGCCCCCCTGCTGGGCAGCCTGCAGTGGCCCCTGGAGCGACCCCAGCATGGGTGTGTCCACTCACTCTCTGGGCACAGTGGACAGGACACACACCTGCTCTGTGGGGCTCTTGTAGGAGCAGACACCTCCCAGGACTACCAGTGACGTGCAACTCTTCAAAGCTAAGGGGACATATTTAGGGAGCCTTGTGGGACCCTGAGGTCAAGATGGCTGGGGTGGCCCCTGATCCATCCCAATGGCTCTCCTCTCTATGCTCAAGCCAAGGACAGGCAGCGGCCGGACAGCGTCAGACCTCATGACATCTTGAGCATCAGGACACAATGCTGCCTTGGCTTGGTGGGAAGGTACAGTGGGCTGGACACAGAAACCAAAGGGGTCAGGCAGTCCCTTGGCTGGGCGGGCAGGGTGGTGGGCCTCCATGCAACAGGACCTAGCTCTCCCTGAGACACACTGTGAGGGCACAGAGCCTCACACGCCCTTTGCTCCCACATTCCAGGGGCCCTGGCACCAAACCAGTTGTCATGCCCCCGTGACCCCACAACAGGACACCAGGCACCCACCCTTCCCCGCTTCCTGGTGGCCCAGCTGTCCTACCTCCAGAGTGCTCGTCCTCCACCTGCCAAACACTGGCCAGTTCCCAGGCCCTGCCTGGAGTCCCGGGGCAGCTTCCTTCTGCACCTGGGGCGGATGATCTCATCTGTCTCATGACTTACACCCTCTGACCTGCCCATGACTCTCCCATTTGTAGATGAGCACACACGGGCTCCCAGACGGGACTCCATGCCCAGCACCCTGCTTGGAAGTCTATCAGGCATCCCACATGGGCTTGCCCACTGGCCCCTGCTCCCCTGCCTTCCTCCTCCCCGTCAATCACCTGCCTTCCTCCTCCTGACAATCACCTGCCTTCCTCCTCCCCACCTGGGATGCCTCCCCATGTCCTACCCCAATGGACTGAATAGCACCCCAAGTGCACTGTGACCTCGGGACAGGGCTTCTTTTGCACGTAGGGTCTCTGCAGATGTAATGAGGTAATGATCTCAAGATGACACCATCCTGGGTCAGGTGGCCCTCATGCCATGGCAGTGTCCTCACTACAGACTGAGGAGGGGACACAGACACAGAGGAGGAGCCCTGTGGGGATGGAGGCAGAGACAGCAGTGAGGGGCCCCCAGCCCAGGGCCACCTGGAGCCTGTGCAGGGACCTCAGCCTGGGGCCCCTGGTCTTGGCCTCTGCCCTCCAGGGCTGGCAGAGGACAGTTTCCTGTGGTTTTCAGCTGCTGGTTTGTGGTCATTTCCCACATCAGCCCCAGGGTTCCCCTGCACTGGCCAAGTGCTGAAGGGCCACCTTGTCACTCCCGCCATCTGTAAAGTTCCCTCTGTAGCTGGACAAGTCATGCCTGGAGCCTACCCTGGAGCCTGGGGAGGGAGCTAAGCCCTGTGACCCCTGGTCTCAGCCTTTTGCCCTCCAAGGCTGGGGGAGAAGATCCCACCGGACTGGGAAAATGGTTTCAGCCCCTGTGACACTTTGCTTCCAAGCGCAGGACACTAATAGGGCCATGAAATCGCATCCAAAGTTGGCCCCTCATCCCTGCCTTCCAGATGTCCTGTCCACCAGGCTCCTCCCTCCCTCCCCCTGCTCAGCTCTGCAGCTCCCAGGGGCTCCTCCCCCTCCCCCCTGCTCAGCTCTGCAGCTCCCTGGGCCCTGGGACCCTTCCCCCCTCCCCCCTGATCAGCTCTTTGGACCCCTGGGTTTGGGAGCCTCTTCATCAGGGCTCCCTGGCACCACCCTCTCCCTGTCTGCTCCCCCAGAGCAGGAGCCTTGTGCCAAGTCAGTGTGAGCCTGTGTCCCCTGCAGTGACTCCTCTGATGTCCTGCTGCCACCCTGCTGGCATGGGGTGGGCTCCCCCACCAGAGCAGGGCTCAGTTACATGGACAGTGTCCAGTTCTCAC
Organism: Ictidomys tridecemlineatus; assembly: GCF_052094955.1. NCBI lineage: Eukaryota > Metazoa > Chordata > Mammalia > Rodentia > Sciuridae > Ictidomys > Ictidomys tridecemlineatus. Next base: position 172,160 of record NC_135494.1, on the reverse strand, counting down.
CCAGCTCTCACCCTCCTGGTGACACTCCTTCCTCCCTGTGGGACAGCTGGAGATAGTGTGCTGGACTCTGCCTGCTGGCCCCACATCCCACTTGGCTGTCCAGAGAAGCCGTGGTGGCCCTGAGGCACCTTGGAGCTGCAATGGCCTGTGTGCTTGTGGTGAGCCCCCCGGGTGGTACTCCCTGTGGGAGACCTGCTGGAGTGACTCGCTGGACCCCGACACAGGCCTAGGCCCCGGGGTCATGCCCCCTGCCCCCTGGTGGGTCTGCTGGCTCCCTCTGTCCCCGAGCATGAGACCCTGCCCTCCTCTCTTTGGGCCTCTGAGTGGTGGCACTGCTCTGTCATGTCTCCTGTCTAGGAGTGGCCTCCTCTGGGGCCCAGCTGAGCACCCCCTGTCCCAACTCCTTCCTGATGGGGGTTGTCACCTAGGGGCTGTGTGACAGGAAAGCACCCTGGGTCTGCCAGAGCCTTGGGTCACCTCGCCTTAGGCTGCTTCCTGGGAGAGGCACAGGGGCAAGGTGGGGCTCAGGCTGTGGGTCTGCCTGGGGACAGAAGTCTCCCTGAGAGGCTCAGTGCTCCTCCATCATCAAATGCCACAGCCCAGGGCCTGAGCCTCCCTCCTCCTGCGCCCAGCACTCCATGTCCCTCAGGAGCATGGAGTGGCCTCAGGGTCCCGCAGGAGCACTTTCCTGTCCCAGGAGTGACAGGCTGACTTCTTCCCCAGGCTGCGGCCTCAGCCTCCACCTGAGCCTCTCCTGAGTGACTCTGGGTCCTGCACCTGCCCCCGTCACAGCCCTGAATCTGTGTCAAGGTCACCTTCCATGAGCACCTGTTCATCAGACTGCTCGGCTCACCTGCCTGGTGTGTCCAGCGCCGGCAAGACCAGGATAGCCCTGCTCACCTGCTTGGTGTGTCCAGCGTGGGCAGGACCTGGACATCCCTGCTCACCTGCTCTGTGTGTCCAGTGCAGGCAGGACCAGGACAGCCCCGCCCACCTGCCCTGTGTGTGATCATGGGATGGACCTAGTCCCCACCGCGGATGCTCAGAAGACTGCTTGCGCCCCCTGCTGGCCGCCGTCAGCTCTACACCCTGCACTGCTCACCTGCCCTGTGTGTCCAGCTTGGGCAGGAGCAGGATAGCCTCGCCCACCTGCCCTGTGTGTCCAGCGCAGGCAGGACCTGGACAGCACTGCTCACCTGACCTATGTGTCCAGCGTGGGCAGGACCAGGATAGCCCCGCCCACCTGCCTCTGTGTGTCCAGCGCAGGCAGGACCTGGACAGTCCTGCTCACCTGACCTATGTGTCCAGCAAGGATAGGACAAGGACAGCCCCGCCCACCTGCCCTGTGTGTGAACATGGGATGGACCCAGGCCCTTCCTCAAGGCAGACAGCACTGCGGATGCTCAGAAGACTGCCTGCGCCCCCTGCTGGCCGCCGTCAGCCCTACACCCTGCACTGCTCACCTGCTTGGTGTGTCCAGCGTGGGCAGAACCAGGACAGCCACGCCTACCTGCCCTGTGTGTCCACGCCGGCAGGACAAGGACAGCCCCGCCCACCTGCCCTGTGTGTGAACATGGGATGGACCCAGGCCCTTCCTCAAGGCAGACAGCGGCGCGGATGCTCAGAAGACTGCCTGCGCCCCCTGCTGGCCGCCATCAGCCCTACACCCTCGGGGCTCAAAGCTCCTCCTGCCTGGGGTCCACATCTCTGGGGTTGGGGTCCTGAAGGGCAGGCCGTCCTCTGCAGGGTCCCGGGAAGCTCCTTCCTGCATCTTCCCACCCCTCACGACCCCAGGCCCTAAGCTTGGGTCCTCACCACTCCAGTTTGTCTCTCTGTCCCCTCTGTCCCTTCTCCATCTGCCCCTCTTCTCAGCACCCTGCTGACTCCTTGGGCCCCAAGACCCTCCGGGTCACCTCCCTCTCCTCATCCCTACCTCGTCAGGTGGCAGAGGGCCTTTGGCATTCCCATGGCCGGCAGTGGAGTGGACACTGACATTAGCGGGCCACAGAACTCATGCCCTGGGCAGCAAGGACCTCCCGAACCAGAAGAGAGTCTCTGGGAGACCCTGCCCCAAAGGCATGACCCTCACAGTCCCAGGAGAGCTTCTAGGGGAAAGAGGGGGCTCTCATATGGAGAGACTTGGAACCCTGCATCCTGTAGACCTGGGGTGACCATGGCAGTGGGGGTGCGAGTGGAAGGTCATCTGCTTGTAGAGGGAATCAGGGCACCCACCCGTCCCCTCTACCTGCTCATCCCCCCTGTACCCCTCCCTCCCTCTACCTGCTCATCCCCCCTATACCCCTCCCTCCCTCTACCTGCTCACACCCCTGTACCCCTCCCCCCTCTCCCTGCTCACAGCCCCTGTACCCCTCCCCCCTCTCCCTGCTCACACCCCCTGTACCCCTCCCTCCCTCTCCCTGCTCACACCCCCTGTACCCCTCCCCCCTCTCCCTGCTCACACCCCCTGTACCCCTCCCTCCCTCTCCCTGCTCACACCCCCTGTACCCCTCTCTCCCTCTCCCTGCTCACACCCCCTGTACCCCTCCCCCCTCTCCCTGCTCACACCCCCTGTACCCCTCCCTCCCTCTACCTGCTCATCCCCCCTATACCCCTCCCTCCCTCTCCCTGCTCACAGCCCTGTACCCCTCCCCCCTCTCCCTGCTCACACCCCCTGTACCCCTCCCTCCCTCTCCCTGCTCACACCCCCTGTACCCCTCCCTCCCTCTCCCTGCTCACACCCCCTGTACCCCTCGCCCCTCTCCCTGCTCACACCCCCTGTACCCCTCTCTCCCTCTCCCTGCTCACACCCCCTGTACCCCTCCCTCCCTGTCCCTGCTCACAGCCCCCTGTACCCCTCTCTCCCTGTCCCTGCTCACAGCCCCTGTACCCCTCCCTCCCTCTCCCTGCTCACACCCCTGTACCCTTCCCTCCCTGTCCCTGCTCACAGCCCTTGTACCCCTCCCCCCTCTCCCTGCTCACACCCCCTGTACCCCTCCCTCCGTCTCCCTGCTCACACCCCCTGTACCCCTCCCTCCCTCTACCTGCTCATACTCCCCTATACCCCTCCCTCCCTGTCCCTGCTCACAGCCCCTGTACCCCTCCCCCCTCTCCCTGCTCACACCCCCTGTACCCCTCCCTCCCTGTCCCTGCTCACACCCCCTGTACCCCTCCCTCCGTCTCCCTGCTCATACTCCCCTGTACCCCTCCCACCCTCTACCTGCTCACAGCCCTGTACCCCTCCCTCCCTCTCCCTGCTCACACCCCTGTACCCCTCCCTCCCTCTCCCTGCTCACACCCCTGTACCCCTCCCTCCCTCTACCTGCTCACACCCCTGTACCCCTCCCTCCCTCTCCCTGCTCACACCCCTGTACCCCTCCCTCCCTCTCCCTGCTCACACCCCCCAGTACCCCTCCCTCCCTCTCCCTGCTCACAGCCCCTGTACCCCTCCCTCCTTCTCCCTGCTCACACCCCCTGTACCCCTCCCTCCTTCTCCCTGCTCACAGCCCCTGTACCCCTCCCTCCCTCTCCCTGCTCACAGCCCCTGTACCCCTCCCTCCCTCTCCCTGCTCACACCCCCCAGTACCCCTCCCTCCCTGTCCCTGTTCACCCCCTGTACCTCTCCCTCCCTCCCTCTCCCTGCTCACAGCCCCCTGTACCTCTCTCTCCCTCTCCCTGCTCACAGCCCCTGTACCCCTCCCTCCCTCTCCCTGCTCATAGCCCCTGTACCCCCTCCCTCCCTCTCCTGCCTCACAGCCCCCTGTACCCCTCCCTCCCTCTCCCTGCTCACAGCCCCTGTACCCCTCCCTCCCTCTCCCTGCTCACAGCCCCTGTACCCCTCCTCCCTCTCCCTGCTCACAGCCCCTGTACCTCTCTCTCCCTCCCTCTCCCTGCTCACAGCCCCCTGTACCTCTCTCTCCCTCTCCCTGCTCACAGCCCCTGTACCCCCTCCCTCCCTCTCCCTGCTCATAGCCCCTGTACCCCTCCCTCCCTCTCCCTGCTCACACCCCCTGTACCCCTCCCTCCCTCTACCTGCTCATACTCCCCTATACCCCTCCCTCCCTGTCCCTGCTCACAGCCCCTGTACCCCTCCCCCCTCTCCCTGCTCACAGCCCCTGTACCCCTCCCTCCCTGTCCCTGCTCATAGCCCCTGTACCCCTCCCTCCCTCTCCCTGCTCACACCCCCCTGTACCCCTCCCTCCCTCTCCCTGCTCACAGCCCCTGTACCCCTCCCTCCCTCTCCCTGCTCACAGCCCCTGTACCTCTCCCTCCCTCCCTCTCCCTGCTCACAGCCCCTGTACTCCTCCCTCCCTGTCCCTGCTCACAGGTCCCTGTACCTCTCCCTCCCTCCCTCTCCCTGCTCACAGCCCCCTGTACCTCTCTCTCCCTCTACCTGCTCACACCCCTGTACCCCTCCCCCCTCTCCCTGCTCACAGCCCCCTGTACCCCTCCCTCCCTCTCCCTGCTCACACCCCTGTACCCCTCCCTCCCTCTCCCTGCTCACAGCCCCTGTACCCCTCCCTCCCTCTCCCTGCTCACAGCCCCTGTACCCCTCCCTCCCTCTCCCTGCTCACACCCCCCTGTACCTCTCCCTCCCTCCCTCTCCCTGCTCACAGCCCCTGTACCTCTCTCTCCCTCTCCCTGCTCACAGCCCCTGTACCCCTCCCTCCCTCTCCCTGCTCAGTCCTGCTACACTACTGAGGGTCCCCACCTGCTGCAGAGCTGAATTCTGAGCCACCTGAGTCAGTCTGGCCAAGGGGCCTGGGGCTAAGCAGCACAAGATCATTAGATAGAGGGCAGCCCCCAGGGTGGGCACTGGGTGTTCAGGGCCCTTTGGTCTAGTGGGTAGTGACCCCAGGCATCAGCCCTGACTTCACATCAAAACTGAGATTCGGAAGCAGTGAGGCCCCCTCAGCATGAGGAGAGGGTCCCCATGGCCCTCTGCACAGGGGGCTTGTACAGCACCCGAGGTGGGATGCCCACATGTGGCAACAGGCAGGACCCCAAAGACACCAGCTCTTCCACGGTCTTTTGTCCAGACCGTGTCACACAGCTCCTGGTGACCGCTGTAGCAGGGTCCATCTGTCTTCATGAGACCCACACAGCAGAGGGTCTGCTGGAGCCAGTGACCACCAACCTGGGGCCTTAAGTGGAAATGCATCTTCCATGTGGCTCCTCCTCTGAGGCTGTCCCCTCTTCTGTTTTAAGGACACGGCCATTGCATGAGGGCCCTTCACTAACACCTCTGCAGAGACCCTGTTCCCACACAAGGTCCCACTCACAGGTTCTGGGGTCAAGATGTGGACAGGACCCGCCTGTTTCAGTGGTGTCCAGCCCCCTCCACAGGCTCCAGGGAGGCTCCTTCTGCCTCTCCAGCTCCTGGGGCTCCAGGTGGCCTTGGCCGCTGGCCCCTCACTGCAGTCTCTGCCTCCATTTCCATGTGGCTCCTCCTCTGTGTCTGTGTCCCCTCTTTCTCTCTTGGGAGCACAGTGGCATTGCATGAGGGCCCCGTGTCCAGGAGGAGCTCATCCCGAGACCCTTCACCTATTTCACCTGCACAGGGGGCAGGCGGCCTGGGGAGCCAACAGGGCCCTTCCCAGGGCTTGAGGACCTGAGTAGGGCTGAGTCCTTCCCGCGTGGGCCGGGAAAACGGGAATTGGGTCTTGGCTGGGTTTGTGGGCCAGGTACCTTTGTTGCTAGGGCAAGTCTAAGTTCTGAATGGAGAGTCCACAGACAGGGCTGGAGGCCGGGCCTCCTCCACTGGGCGGCCTTGAAGACAGGTGCCCTCCAAGGGAAGTGCCTCGTCTACTGTCTGGGGTGTGCACACCCGCGCTCCTCATGGTCACTCTCATGGGAAGCCAAGGTCACTGAGGAGGATACGGTGTCCGTGTGTGTACTGCAGGAGGACACTGTGTTCCGAGTGTAGGCTGGAGGAGGACACTGTGTCCCCAGTGTAGGCTGGAGGAGGACACTGTGTCCCCAGTGTAGGCTGGAGGAGGACACTGTGTCCCCAGTGTAGGCTGGAGGAGGACACTGTGTCCCCAGTGTAGGTTAGAGAAGGACACCGTGTCCAGAGTGTAGGCTGAAGGAGGACACTGTGTCCCCAGTGTAGGCTGGAGGAGGACACTGTGTCCCCAGTGTAGGCTAGAGAAGGACACTGTGTCCGGAGTGTAGGCTGGAGGAGGACACTGTATCTGAGGCTCCCCAGTGTAGACTGGAGGAGGACACTGTGTTCCGAGTGTAGACTGGAGGAGGACACTGTGTCCCGAGTGCCGACTCGGGGAGGACGCAGTGTCCTGGGTACATTCACGACCCCGTCCCTGCCAGGACTCTTCAGGCTCTGTGCCCTGGACTCCATCAGATCTCTGAGGGGTGTCGGGCTGGGTACTTCTGCAGGGAGGCTCATTGAGGGACACAGGCTCCCACGTGTCCTCCTCCCACTCTGACCACAGAAGTGAAAGTGGTATTCCTCTGGCTGTTCTCGGGCTACACCTGACCTGGGCCGACCCTAGGAGGTCGGGGCTGAAGGCTGGACCCACACCCGGGGCCTCCACCACGCCCCGGGCCTCCACCACGCCCCGGGCCTCCACCACGCCCCGGGCCTCCACCACACCTGGGGCCTCCACCACGCCCTACTGCCCCGCCCCAGGCCCTCCCCCAATGCTGGCGCCGCCCCTGACTCCGCTTCCGCCCGGCCATTGCGGACCCCAGCGTCCTCCAGGGCCTCCCTCCTCCGAGCCTGCGCCGCCCCCACTCCCCGCCGGACCCAGATCACCTCCCGCCGCCCCGCTCCCCTCCCCCCTGCCGACCGCCCCCGGCCCGTCCACCGCCTCTGGCCCTCCCGGTGCCCTCCGCGTGGCCCCCCGCGGTCCGCTCAGGACCTGGACACTCTGCGCCGCCCCGGAACCGGTTCTTTGGCCCTCGACTACTCCCTGCCAACATGGGCTCTTTGGGTCCCCCTTTTCCACTCTCCTCGACCCTCGGCCCTTTCCGTACACACTCGGGTGTCTCCGTACACACTCGGCCCTTCCGAGGCCACTCGGCTCTCTTCCATCTCCCTCGGCTCTTCTCCTTGTCTCTCGGGTGTCTCCGTACACACTCGGCCCTTTCCGTACACACTCGGGTGTCTCCGTACACACTCGGCCCTTCCGAGGCCACTCGGCTCTCTTCCATCTCCCTCGGCTCTTCTCCTTGTCTCTCGGGTGTCTCCGTACACACTCGGCCCTTTCCGTACACACTCGGCCCTTCCGAGGCCACTCGGCTCTCTTCGTCAAGTCTCCGCACTTCAGGCGCCCTCGGCTCTTCGCCTTGTCTCTCGGGTGTCTCCGTACACACTCGGTGATGTCCCCCACCCTATATCTGACCACCCGTTCCCCGATAATGTCCCATCACCCCGTTATTGACCAGCTTCCTCCCCCTCCCCCGTTCCCAGGTGGCATCTGCTCACCTCAATATCTGATCCCATGTCCCACCACCCACTCTCCCAGGGGACATGAGAGGAGCAGTGGTGGCGACCCCTGAGGGCCTGTGCATACAGGAGCCAGCCCTGTGTCCAACCAGCTGAGAAAACACCGCCCACTGCCCAGGAGGCAGGCCGGGTGCAGGCTGGTGCAGGCTGGGTGGGATTGCTGAGCCCGAACAATGAGCTGACAAGCACCTAAACCACAGGGACCACTGTCCCTCCATTGCCTCCACTGGGGACCCCTGCTCCCCACTCCCCAGTCCCTCTGAGCTCAGGCCAGTGGCCTTGAACTCCCAGACCCCAGGTTCCCCTCTATATGCCTGGGTTGTTGGTCCCCTCAGAGCTTAGCCCCCAGGCAGACGAGGGGGCAGGAGCCCTGAGGGTCCAGGCCTGTCCCCCTTATCTCCAGGGAACACAGGTGTCACTGGGATGTCGACATTCTTGGCCTGCAGCTTCTGTCCTGCCTGGTAGCAGCCATCCTGGAATGCATGATGACCTTGGGCTAGGATGAGGAGGCCAGGGGTCATCCCCCTCTTCACAGGCCCCTCGAGACAGCATGGCTCCTGCCCCCTGCCCAGCACCTGAGGGCCCACCTGTGTGACCAACTTTTACGGAACTCCCAGTAGGTCCCACCTGGTGTCCCATTAGTGGGGTGCACCTCCCCTTAGTGGTACGCCAGGAGGGACCAGGAGGATTGTTATGGGCCAGGTGAGGGGTCGACAGATCCTCTGTAGTGGGGGCTGAATAGGAGAACACTTGACTACAATATCCAGAATCCTCCCGGCCCGCAGCTGCCCAGGGTATCTGTAGTGACTCCACAGAGCGCCAAAGCACACTACCCAGAATCCCTGGGGCCTGCTGCTTGGCGGGGGAGGGGGCCCATCTTGGTGAGAGCTGCGTGGACAGACCTCTGGACTACACTACCCAGAATCCGAATGGCCCTCGGCTTCCGGGGAGGGCTAACACCCTAATGGTTTCATGAACCGACCTCTGGACTACACTACCCAGAATGCTCGGCCCCCTCCCAGGGGGGAAATCACCATAAGGGTTGCGTGGGAAGATCTCTGGACTACACTACCCACAATGCTCAGGGTCCTGGGCTTTCAGGACGTGGGGAAATCACGGGTGAGGGTTGTGTGGGCAGGATGCTGTACTACACTACCCAGAATGATCGGGCTGCGGCTTCCAAGGAGGGGCATCACGGTAGGGGTTGCATGGGCCTACCTCTAGACCACAGTAGCCAGAATGCTAATGACCCTCGGCTTCCAGGATGGGGGGCATCGTGATTAGGGTTGCGTGGCCCACCTCTGGACTACACTACCCAGAATGCTCGGGGGCCATCATGGTGAGGGTTGCGTGGGCAGACCTCTGGACTACACTACCCAGAATGCTTGGGGCCCTCGGCTTCCAGGAGTGTGTGCATCACGGTGAGTGTTGCGTGGGCAGGATGCTGGACTGCAATACCCAGAATGCTCCAGGGGCCATCATGGTGAGGGTTGCGTGGGCAGACCTCTGGACTACACTACCCAGAATGTTTGGGGCCCTCGGCTTCCAGGAGTGTGTGCATCACGGTGAGTGTTTCGTGGGCAGGATGCTGGACTGCAATACCCAGAATGCTCCAGGGGCCATCATGGTGAGGGTTGCGTGGGCAGACCTCTGGACTACACTACCCAGAATGCTTGGGGCCCTTGGCTTCCAGTGGGGGGGAACATCAAGGTGAGGGTTCTGTGGGCGGCCCCAGAACGCTAGCGGCCCTCGGCTTCCAGGATTGGGGGCATCAGGGTATGGGTTGCGTGGGCAGGATGCTGGACTGCAATACCCAGAATGCCTGGGGCCCGCTTCCCCAGAGGCCTCTGCGGCCGGCCTCTTGGGTATCGGGTCTCCCACAGTTGGGCACAGAGGTGGGGATTCCCCTGTGCTGTGTTGCATGCTGGCCAGCTGCAGGTGGCCACCAAGGGCTGACTAGGACCGGCGTGTTCATTCCTTTGCCTGCTCCACGGGCTGCAGCTGTGCTTGGAGGGGCTGAGTGCAGAGGAAGGCGCTTAGGAAGGTGGTCTCCTTGACGCTTTCTCCTCCTGAACGTCCACTGCAGTGATGTCACCGATGGGTACAACTGGACATCAGACGATGTCCACATCTGTGATGTCACCGATGGGCACTACATTACCCAGAACCCTCAGGGGCTGCAGCTCCCAGGATCCTTTGTAGTAATTGAGCATGAAACTGCACTACATTACCCAGAACCCTCAGGGGCTGCAGATCCCAGGATCTTTTGTAGTAATTGAGCATGAAACTGCACTACATTACCCAGAACCCTCAGGGGCTGCAGCTCCCAGGATCCTTTGTAGTAATTGAGCCTGAAACTACACTACATTACCCAGAACCCTCAGGAGCTGCAGCTCCCAGGATCCTTTGTAGTAATTGAGCCTGAACACTGCCTTGCATTACCCAGAACCCTCAGGGGCTGCAGTTCCCAGGATCCTTTGTAGTAATTGAGCCTGAACACTGCACTACATTACCCAGAAATCTCAGGGGCTGAAGCTCCCAGGATCCTTTGTAGTAATTGAGCCTGAACACTGCACTACATTACCCAGAACCCTCAGGGGCTGCAGCTCCCAGGATCCTTTGTAGTAATTGAGCATGAGCAGTGCACTACATTACCCACAGTCCTCAGAACTTCAGCTCCCAGAACCCTCTTTGATGGCTGAGCAAGCCCTGGGACTGAAGTACCCACAACCCTAAGGGGGAATTTATTTTTTTTAAATTTTTATTTTATTTTATTTTATTTTTTAAAGAGAGAGAGAGAGAGAATTTTTTTAATATTTATTTTTTAGTTCTCGACGAGACACAACATCTTTGTTGGTATGTGGTGCTGAAGATCGAACCCGGGCCGCACGCATGCCAGGCGAGCGCTCTACCGCTTGAGCCACTTCCCCAGCCCCTACTGCTTATAATTGTATTAACTTTATGTAACCACGTGGTTCTTAAGATATTTGAATCCATTTATTTTTAACTAGGAGTGCATAAATAAGTGTGTGATGTCACATGATGTAGCTGAAATAAGACCCTTATGTATATTTTATTTTTTACAATTACTTGGTCAGGAATGAGAGTAAGGGTTTTATGCTCATCACAGGAACATTGCCGGCTTTCGTTCCTGCGACAAGCAAGTGCACCCCCATAACCTTCAACATTAAAAGCAAAGTATAAGAAAGAGCATAGTTGGAAACCTCCCATCAATATCCGTGTTCCTCTCAGATTTTAGGGCGGTCTTCGTTTGGGACCCAGGCCAGGTTGCTTAAGCACTGCTGGCTGTGAGCCTAGGTACAGACACCACAGGGAACAGAGCTAAAGTCTTTTGTCCTCAGTGGCTGAGTTCCAGCCTTTCTGATTCAGCAGGACCAGAATGTAGCAAAGAGGTTCAGTATAAACCTTCTGAGTGTTCACAAAAATAACATTCACTCCTCTACAGGTAAAGAATCCTTTTATCAAGTCTCATCACAAAATCTTCCTTCCCCTTTTCTCACTCTCCAAGCACAGACTTCTAATATATAACCCCCCCATCTTTACGTAATATTTCAAAATATAAAAATTTAATAAAACAATCCAAAAAAGTCCACAAAAGCACTTTCCCCATGGGAGAAGACTTAACAACATATCCCATTAATCATCTGAATAATTCTTTACATTTAGAGTCTCTAGAATTATAAAAATATTTTTTTTTCTTTCTAAAGACAACTACTCCCAAATATTAGAAAGTTGAATGTCACGGATTTTTCCTCTACTTACTTTCTACAATTCAGCCCACATTACTCTTAAATCCTAAGTGTGCTTAACTTCTGGAGAGAAATTTCAAACCCACTGAATTTCTAAAATTCATCCTAGAGTTCCATATCGGCCACAAATTGTCACCTTTCTCATGACTAAAACACTCAGGGGCACTCCAGGTGAACTGGGCTGTGTTAAATAATCACACAAGAGACAGAAAAATACCTTTTTCTTTGGGTCCTGTGGTGATGGCTCCTCTACCCTTAAGGTTCTGGAGAGAGAGAGAGAGAGAGAGAGAGAGGGAGAGAGAGAGAGAGAGAGAGAGAGAGAGAGAGAGAACACACACACACACACACACACACACACTTGTGCTGAACACTTTTATTGAGGAGAAGCCATTCCAATGAGGCAAGGGGTCAGGTTTCAAGGGGCTGAGTCTAGCTTCCTGATGTCTGTGTCAGCAGGTTGACTGACATCTAGGAAGGCCACACCCAAAGGCAGAGCAAGAGCAGGGGACACACAAAGGGAGTTTCCATGGACCATTGTATCCCAAACGGGGCAAAGGGGTAGGATTACAGAGGAACAGGTGAGTGTAGCTCAACCTCAGGGGTGACACCTTCATCTGAAGACATGCCTCCACTTTCTGAGCTGGGACAATGCCCAAGTCACCATGAAATGATTGAAATGATCGGTCAGAGCCTCTTGCTTCAGGACTGGAAGGTGTGGGTCATTCAGAGTGGCTCCCCACACTTCTACAAACTACTACACTGGTAAATGTTTGTGAAAAACTAGTAATGGGGCACTCAGCACCTGGAGTGATGATTTCTTCCAGGCCAGTGGCCAAGTGAAATAGAGAAACAGGAACATAGGAAGTTACCTACATTGATCTCTCTTGTAGACAGAGACTCTTTTGCTGATAGTCGTCAAATCAATTATGGTGAAGATTTCTGGGGAAACTTAGTTAAGATTTTCTGTGGAGGAGGGGGTGCCACTACAGAAGATCCCTTTAGTAGCACAGTCACACTCTGACCAGGAATTGACCCCAGTGCCCACATCAACACGGATTGACTTGTGGATGAAGCCCCCTAAATAGGTTGGCCACGGTGACAGTTCTGGAGAGGGCCAGCTAAGGTCAACAACTCCACTGCCCAACGTGAAGGAGGAGTTGACCACCTGATGGGCAGAGTACAGAGGTGGTCCCCAGTTCTCCTGGCAAACGTCAACAGTAATGAAGTCTGGGGACAGCCTTGTGTCCTTTCATTCTCTGCCTGGAGATGCCCACTCTCCCCCTTGAGAGTGCTTTTGCTGAAGCCTCACTTTTAGCTTATTTTCACCTCACTGTCACTTCTCAGAAACCTCTCCTGCATGACTTTTGGTGTCTGACTTTAAATTTTCCTTCGCTGTAGCACAAGAGCTGGGGTTTGGAGTTTCAGCTCCCTGCTTTCTGGTGAACGGGGAGGTGGGCTTCTGGACTCCCTTTCCTCCTCTCCTGAGATTCCACTCCATGGTGACACAGCCAACTCTGCCAGACCTCGTGACAGCAGTGGGGACAGGTTCTATCCAGTAACAGCTGAGAGTGGGGAAAGGGCTGAGATTTACCAGGAACTAGGGGTGGGCACCACCTCTGAGCATGAGCAGGGTCCTGCAGGGCGTGGCCATCAGGGGCATGGCCATTGGGCACGTGGCTATCCCGGCACTTGGCCATGGGGGGGCGTGGTCATCAGGGGAGGGGCCTCACCGCCATCTTTGACGCCAGTCCTCCTTCAGGGTGAGAGGTGAGCTTTCTCCTCAGGGCCCACAGGGCAGAGCCTGGCTCCTGGAAACTGTGGGTCGCCCCTCAGGGAGGGGCCGAGCCCCCTTTTCCTCACAGTTACCTCAGGTGGGCGCCTGGTTCGGGGACACTATGGGTCATGTCCCTAGGAATGCCTGGAGCTCCCTTCTCCTCAGAGCTGCCTCAGGGAGCCACCTGGGTCGGGGACAGTGTGGGTCATGTCTCCAGGGTCCCCCCATAGCTCCCTTCTCCTCAGAGCTACCCCAGGTGGACACTGTGCTCGGGGACACTGGGTGTGACTCTAGGGACCCCCATAGCTCCCTTCTCCTCAGAGCTACCTCAGGGAGCCACCCTGCTTGGGGACACTGTGGGTCACTGTTAGACCAGGACGCAAAGAAAAGACCAGTGACTCCAATTAAAATCAAATGAGCGCAAGCTGATCATGTCCACCGGCCGGGCTGCCTCTCCCACCCAAAACCGCGGGAAGAGACAGCCCCAGCTCCCTCGCAGCGGCTCCATAGCCCAGAAAGTTCCACAAAGGGGGTCACAGATAACAGCACTCGGACAGCAGGGCACAAAGGTGGTTCACATTTTGCTGGCCCCGACATCAGAATGTATGAAGGTCATTGGAGCCTCAGAGAGGGGCGAGATCTGGCCAGGGAAGGCCAGGGTTCATGGGGCGTCACTACAGTTTCAGAGAGGGCTGCTGTGTGGTCAGAGAGCCAGGCGGGGGGAGTCCAAGGCACGGGCAGGCATTCCAAGCAGGTTCAGAATCTGCAGTAATTTACACGAAACCAAAATGAGCTTTTCATGGCTTTGTGGCGAGATGGTTCCCAATTTTAAGAGGGAATCAGGCTGGGTCTATCGTCATGTCTCTAGGGACCCCTGGAGCTCCCTTCTCAGAGGAGCCCAAGTGTGACACCAGCTTGGGGACACTGTGGGTCATGACTCTAAGGAGGCCTGGAGTTCCTTCTCCTCGGAGCTACCTCAGGGAGCCACCTGGCTCGGGGACACTGTGGGTCATGTCTCTAGGGATGCCTGGAGCTCTCTTGTTCTGAGTTGCCTGAGGGAGATGCACTGGAAGCTTCTGGAATGACCTGCAGCAGGTGTGGGAAATGTGGCGTTGGGGAGGAGAGAGCCCCACCTTGGGACTGAGAGCTGGGAGAGCCTGGCTGTGCGCTCTGCTCCTTCACTATTTCATTCAGGCTGGCTCTGCAGCAGGCCTTAGGTTGTGACCCTCATCATCTGTTTAAAATAATTTACATATGTATATATTGTCATAATTTGAAATAAAATTTAGATGTAGTTGGACCTAATACCTTTATTTAGTTTATTTATTTTTATGTGGTGCTGAGGATGGAACCCAGGGCCTTGCACGTGCTCGGCGAGTGCTCTACCACGGAGCCCCAGCCCCAGCCCCTCATCATCTTCCCACAGTTACCCCAGGTTTTTCCTGGAGAACCTGGGTGGGATGAAGGAGGAATGATGAATGAGGTCCTAAGTCCAGGAGAGACTCCATTACTTGTGTTCCTTATTGCTTATTTTTTAAAATGTTATTTTAGTTGTCCATGGATCGTGTTTTACTTATTGATACTGAGAATCAAACCCAGTGCTTCACACATCCTGGGCAAGTGCTCTGCCACTGAGCCCAACCCCAGCCCTCCTTATTGTTTTAATGGTTCTTTTATTGCAGTGTCAAAAGTAGAAAAGAATAAGGAAAAATGGAAAAGCACATGTGTTAACAGCCCACTACTCTATTTCAGTTTAGAATATTATTTGTAACAAATGTATTTATTAAAAATGTATTTCAGGGCTGGGGCTGAAGCTTCCTGGTAGAGTGCTTGCCTAGCATGTGTGAGGCCCTGGGTTTGATCCTCAGCACCACATATAAATAAATAAGATACAGGTGTTTGATCTACACCTAAGAATATTAAGGAAGTTTATTCCATGTGCTATACTCATGAACCACATTTCATCAAACTAAACTCATGAAACTAAACTCATAAACCACATTCTTATTTGGTTGAGAAAATTCCAGTTTAATTGTCGGTATATGTACAGACATTTTCTTTTCTACTTTTCAATTTAGAAAGCATATCCCTATGTCTTATTAAAGTTCTACATTTGTTTATTTATTTTTATGTGGTCCCGAGAATTGAAGCCAGTGCCTCACACATGCTAGGCAAGTGTTCTACCACTGAGCAACATCCTCAGGCCCTAAAGTTTTACATTTATAAAAAGTTAAATCTCTTATTCATTGCAAGCAAGGGATTGGGTCTTCTGATGAGCATGATGCTTTGTGTATTGCCAGGAATTCTTGTTGGAGAACTCTATTTGTGTTTTGTATCTTTTCAAAATATCACTTGAAAATATACCATTATGGTTTGAGTTCTGAAATTTGAATTTCTCCTTTTGAGGTTATATGTTTATTAGCAGTTAGAGTTATTTCATGTGAAGTGCCATAATTACATTTTATCTTAATGTTTGTGCCCCTATGTTCTTATAAATTGGCTTTTAGAGCAGAGATGAGTATATTGCATATCTGCTGGGTTTATTAGAAAAATACATACACTTTTTATCATATTTAAAATGTTATCATATTTAAATTAGTAGAAGCAAAGGTTAGATATGTTAGTCTTGTGAGCTGAACAAAGTGCAGGTTTACTTTACTTATTTTTGGGAGGTTGATATAATGGCTTCTTTCCTGTTCTATTCCTGCTATGGTTGTCTATGACCAGATGTCTGGCCTGGAGAATTTTTTTTTCACACTGGGTGTTGACCTCAGGGCCTTGTATGTGCTTGGCAAGCACTTAGCTACATACATCCCCAGCCCTTTTTGAAATTTAATTTTGAGACATGGTCTTGCTATATTGCCCAGATGGGGCTCAAATTTATGATCCTCTTGCCTTAGCCTCCCAAGTAACTTGGATGACAGGCATGTGACTGGCATGTCCTGGAGGAGTTTGATGCCAGTCTCAAGTTTCCAATGTGTTAATAATTTCAGAAGCTATATTATGTCCATTTTTCTTCTCAACAGTCAATAAGTTCTTTTTGTTTTTTCAATCATATGCTTTAATATGAACATGCTTCATGATGTGTCCTGCTGTTCATGATAGTCTAGTTATGCGATTCACAGCAAGAGTGTTTTCATTCTGATAGTCTCAGTGGTGTTTCAGGTCCAACATATTTTCCCTGAAGCAGTGGTCATTCATTTCCTAGTTGATTACACTAATAAGATACAAATTCTTTTTTTTTTCTTCTTTTGTGGTGCTGGGGATTGAACCCAGGGCCTCCTGCATGTTGGGCAAACCCTCTTCCACTGAGCTGCATCGACAGCTCCATAGATCCTTTAGTTATGATTAGCTTCATGACTAGCTAGACTGATAATAAAAATCATATAGAAATTTTACTGAATTTGAAACATTCAAGAGTGTGGACATCGAATAATTCTTTGTGATTTCTAGAGTAGTGTTTTTTCATAAGGCAGCAGCATCTCAGATCAGGCATGGATGGAGCTGCCACCTATGCTCCTATTCTCACCATTTCCTTCAGAATGTCATGGAGGAAATGAACCTTGGTGTCTTCTTAAACTCTTATGCTCACAAGGCAGATTGATTTCCAATCTTGTTTACCTTTTTCTTCTCATTTAAGAATTTGGGCATCTGATAGTTCCTTATGGTTTTTAGAAGGTAGCATGTTTTCCCGTAACACAGAAGCATCTAAAGGCACTCTTGGGCTGACTGCCACCTGCACTTCTCTGGGCTCACCACTTCTTGCAGAGCATCTTGAAGATGGACACTGGTGTCCTTTTAAACTCTAATGCCCAGAAGGTGTCACTCATCATCACTGCCAGTGCTGTTACCTTTTTCTTTTCTTTGACTATTTGTCCAGGGCAAATATTTTGTTTTATTACTGCTAAAATGTATGCATAGAAACAAAATAGAGACAAGGATTTTTGGAAAACTAATCCAAAGTGAAAGTAAGTCAATTTGCCATTGGAACATGTATTTTTAAAAAGCGGCTCTTTTGATAAAATTCAGCCATGAGTTGAAATAAAATCTCATTTTTTCCTCTTAGTCTAAAGCGATCAAGTTTTTAGAAGTACCTAGTGACAGCATAAAAAGATAACAAGTTGGGGCTGGGATGTGGCCCAAGCGGTAACGTGCCCACCTGGCATGCGTGGGGCACTGGCTCGATCCTCAGCACCACATAAAATAAAATGTGGGGAGCCTTTCTCACACGTGACTGGGCAACTCCCGGATTGGGTGTGAGGCGCTCTGGCTAAACTGTGTTGGAGCTTTCCCGACCCTCTCCTGGTGCGAGAGCCTGTCCCTGTGGGGGTGTGACTGACCACTGATCCTGAGGCCAATCACTGACCCTGACCTTGGAGTGCTGCCCCTCTCAACCTTCATTGGATGGAATTCTCCCCTGAATTTCTTGTTCCCCAATAAAAGGCCACTCCCAGGTGTGCTCTCTCTCTCTCTCCTGCTAGCCCTGAATAAGCCTTGCTGCCCTACCGGGTGGTTCGAGGTGAGAATAAAATAAATATGTCATGTCCACTGAAAACTGAAAAATAAATATTAAAAAAAGATAACAAGTTTACATGTGTTACTTCAACACAGCACATAACAGAGGCACTTGTCTTGAATTAAATATTGGCTTGAGTCATTTGATTTTTGTGTTATAGTAAATTTTGTGTTCATAATAAAATACAGACGTACATAATAGTGTCATTTACCAGTAATTATCTATACAAATAATTAAGAAAACAGGTGTTTCTGAAAATGTAGCCATGTTCATTTATTTATTTTTTAGTTTTAGGTGGACAGAACATCTTTATTTTACATTTATGTGGTGCTGAGGATTGAACCCAATGCCTCGTGCATGCCAGGTGAGCTCTCTGCCATGGAGCCTCAACACAGCCCGAGAATGTAGCCACATTTAAATTTATTTTTAGTGTCTTTATACAGAAATTTCAAAGGAAGCCTCAACCTGACTTTTCCCTTGTGATGACTTAGGTGCACTATCTCAGATGCGTTAACATCTTAGACCGTTTGTCATGAGGAATAAACACGAGTATGCTATAAATAACTGAAGTTGTATTTCCTCTGGGTTCTCAGTTCTGCCTCTTCCTGTTCCAGGACCCCACCCAGGACCCCAAGTGACATCCAGTCAGCATGTCTCATTAGACTCCTCTTGGGGTGACAGTTTCTCTGAACTTCCTTGTTCCACTGACCTCGGCACATGGGGAGGACCTGTCAGGTATTTTTAGATTGTTCTCCTTTGGGGTTTACTTGTTTTTCCTCACATCTAGACTTGGGCCATGGGTCTGGGGGAAGCAGTCACAGAGGTGGAGAGCTGCTCTGTCATCTCAAGCCCTCAGGGTGAATGTCACCTTAGTACTGAGTGTGCTCAGCAGGCTGGGGAGTGCCCTTCAAGGTTCCTTGGTTTTCTCATATTTATCCTGCGGCTGTGGGTCTGGGGCAAGCAGGGCACAGAGGTGGACAGCTGCTCTGTCATTTCTGACCCTCAGGTGAATGCCATGTGAGTACTAACTGTGCTCACCTGGCTCAGGTCGTGCCTTTCTGACTGTGGAGTTACTGTTCTCTGCATGTGCCCATTGTCTGTGTTTCTGGAGGAAGTCATTATAGAGGGCCCACACTTAAGGAACAGGGAGTTAGCTGCACCTCCTCGATGGCCTCGTCTGCCTTAGTTATCTGGTATGCTTCTTCACAAGAGGTTTCTGCACAAGAGAATGGCATGTTGTGAATAATTTATCTCAGTCTATAGCTTTTCTTTTTTTTCTCTTTTCACAGAGTTTAAAATTTAATTTTTTCATATGATGCTGGGGATTGAACCCAGGGCCTCACATATGCCAGGCAAGTGCTCTACCACTGAGCTATACCCCATCCCTTTAAACATCTCCCAGGCTGGCCTTGAAGTTGCAATCTCCCTGCCTCACCCTTTTTTTTTTTAAAGAGAGAGAGAGAGAGAGAGAATTTTTAAATATTGATTTTTCAGTTTTTGTTGGACACAACATCTTTGTTTGTATGTGGTGTTGAGGATCAAACCCGGGCCACACACATGCCAGGCGAGCGCGCTACCGCTGAGCACATCCCCAGCCCCCCTGCCTCAGCCTTTTGAGTAATTAGGATTCTTGGCATGCAACACCACACTTGGTAAAAATTTAATTTTATAAAGTCCATGCTATCAATATTTTCTTCTGCCATTTAGTTTTAGTATTGTGTGTTAAAACTCACCACCAAGGGCTAGGGATACAGCTGAGGTTGTATGTAGCTGAGGTTGTCCACCATGTGTGCAGCCCTGAATTTGATCCCCAGTTCCAGAACACACACACACACACACACACACACAGAGTTACCACTCTCTAAGATTACATGGATTTTCTTCTGTTTCTCTTTAAATATTTTTTTTCAAATTTTAGTTATGGATGATTATGAGTCAATTTTTGTGGAAACTTTGGTTTGGATATACTTTCATTTCACTGAATATAGTTTCCAAAGCTTGTTCAATCACCATTTTTTGACCAATAGTGTTTAATGGGTTTCATTTCCATTTGAATTTCCAAAATCATGTGCCGAGTTTCTCTTCTTGCAACTAAAAGGCTCAGGGGTCATCCAGGTAAACTGGGCTGACTGGGCTGTGCAAAATGACCACACAACATACACAAATACCTTTTACTTTGGGGTCACTCTGATGGCTCCTCTGACCTTAAGGGTCCGCAGGAAGAGAGAGAGAGCGAGAGCACGCGCTGACCCCTTTTAGTGAGAAGTTATTCAAATAGGCAAGGGGTCAGGTATCAGAGGGCTGAGTCTGCCTTCATGATGTCCACTGTCAGCAGGTTGCCTGACACCTGGGTAGGCCACACCCAAGGGCACAGTAAGAGGAGGGGACACACAAGGTACTTCCATGGAAGATTCTACCCTGAACAGGGCAAGGAGTGATATTACAAAGGAACAGGAGAGCGTAGCTTCGCCCATGACCCATGGGGCTGTAGCAAGACACACCCATGCCCGAGACACCGACCCTCAAACCCAAGAAGGTGGGGGAAGCTCTGCCACATTTCTGTGACTGAGCGCCTCACACCCAGCCGGGGAGTATGACTCAGTCACATGCAAAGTTGGTCTCCCACAGAGTTGCCTCCTGGCCTCCCAGTCCCTGAGCAGACAGTGGTGGTCAGCAGGAGGACACCCACTTCCTGGGCCCCTGCTTGGCCTCCCCAAGGTCCCCGCCTGGCCCCTCAGCACCCTGTATCAGGGGCTGCACCTGAGACCAGGCCTCTCCTCTTCCCAGGCCAGCTGCCCCTCTCCAGGACTGACCACTCGGCCAGGACCAACTCCACACAGGCCTCACTCCCAGATGGAGGCTCGAGCCCCAGGACGGCCCTTCCTGGTCACAGCACTGCCCGCCCCTGCCCACAGCACAAGCTGCACTCTGCCATCATGACCACGGGTCCCCAGGACAGAGACTCCCGGCACCTGGCAATCAGCCGTGTGCACCTGCAGGCCACCTGTGTGGGGACCTCCAGGAGCCCTGTGCTGAGCCCTCTGGAGTCGGGGACTCAACGTTCTAAGTCACTCTTAGCACGTGCATGTGGGAGGGCAGCGTGGAGCCCCTGTGCAGGGACAGTGCCCAGGGGCCTCTCGGGGTTGCACAGGGAGTTCCCACTCCATCAGTACCTCCAGCCTAGTCCCTGAAGACCCAGAAACAGACGCTGGAATGAAAACTTGTGTGTGAACATTCAGAGCAGCACCATGCACAAGGGTCAGAAGGGAGAAGTGACCCAGTTGTCCACTGAGGAGGAATGGGGAACAGGACGAGTCCATCCACATGATGGAATATTACTCAGCCTTGAAAAGGACTGCAGCTCTGCAAGTGGGATGGACGTTGAGACGTGGGGGTTGGTGAGAGAAGCCGACACAGAGGGTCACATACTGTGGACTCTGTGGGCAGGACCTATCCACAGCAGGCCATCCAGACACAGGCAGTGGGCAGGTGATGGGGCTGGGCAGGGGACTGGGTCACTGCTGGAGTGTGGGTGCCTTTCAGGGGTAAAGGGGCTATTTGGAAGTAGAGGTGCTGGGCGCCCAGTGCTGTGAAGGCACCTGATGTCCAGCTGGATCCCTGGCAGATGGACTTGTGCACGTCCAGCACAGCTACAGCCCATGCTCAGGTTCCTGCTCTCAGTGATCCAGCACCAAATGGAGGCAGAGAGGTCAACCTCAGAGACACCAGTGTCAGCCACATGTTCTGAAGTCTGCAGGTGACCTGTGGGGACCTTGTAGAACACATGGGGGCATTACAAGCCGAAGCTGGGTGACCCTGGACAGAGCGTGGGGCGGTCCCTGGGGGGCAGCAGCTGCAGAGATGACATTGAGGTGGCCACATTTATTGTCAGCTGTGAACAGCGGTCAGGCAGGGAGCGCCCTGCCAGAGCCGAGCCTGGCCCGACCCCAGGGACAGAGGCCTGTCTTGAGCTGTGCTGGACGGTGGGGTCCCTCAGCCAGCAAAGGGGCGGGACGCGAGGCCCCTCACCCCCAGGCCCGTGACCTGCAGGAGGAGAGGGTGGAGGTGAGTCCCTGGGCGTGGCTGAGTCTCCCAGCAGCCCCAGCCACGGCAGTGCCAGCCACACCAGCTTCCTAAACCTCCCGTAAACGTCTCTGTGCACAGCAGGGCATGTGGGGCCTCGGGAGGGCTGTGTTCCAGGTGGACAGAGGTCCCCATGAATGCTGCCAAGCCCGCTCCAGTCCCCGAGGTCAAGATGCGTTACACCTGGCCAGCAGCCGTGGCCGGGAGCCAAGCTGACCCTGGCAGGGAGACCCCACTGACCTTGAAGACGTGTCCAGCCTGTGGCTCCCGCAACAGCTGCTCTGGACTCAGGCTGTCCGCTGCAGAGGTCACGTACAGGTCGGAGTAGTCAGCCCCCCCGAAGCAGCAGGACGTCACCCTGGACACTGGCATCTACAGGGTGCACAGCTGCGTCCCTGTGAGGAAAGCTCAGGTACGTCCCTAAGCCCAGCCACCCGCCTGCTGCAGGACCCCAGGTGGCCAGACTGTGCCCACTCCCCAGTGGGGCCCTGGACCTGCTGGTTCTCCCTGGCACCTGCAGCACTTGATCCCCAACTCTGCCCTGCCTCATGGACTGCAGGGGTCAGCAGGGCCACCTGGAGCCCAGGAGCTGGAGAGGCAGGAGGAGCCCCCTGGAGCCTGTGCAGGGCTCTCAGCTGGACATGAATGGCCTCCGGCCAGCAGCCCAGGCCGCTGCCCTACCCTGGCGGCTTCAACCCTCCCAGGGTCCTCTCTGGGCAGGGACCCAGGAAGAATGACCTGGAAGCCAAGGGCTTTGGAGCAGGAGGGAACCTGTGGGCTGCCCAGCGCCTGCATGGCCCCCGGGGGCCGCTTGCCAGCAGCCTGGGGAGGGCTCCTGAGGTCCCCACCCAGCCAGCACCCACCATGACGGGAGGCTCTCCAGGTGGCCTGGGCCAGTCCTTTCAGCAGCCCACCTGCCACAAACCTCCCGGCGGGGTCCACCTTCCCGTCGTTGAACCTGTTGTGGCGCTTGTCCCTGTCCAGCCAGGCCGCCCACTCCACCTGCCCCGTCGCCCAGTCCAGGAGGCCAAGGCAGGTGCCAGAGGCCACCACGTAGCTGCCCTCTCTGCGCAGAGCCACACAGCCAACAGGATCTCCTGGGAGGACAGAGGACAGCAGGGTGGCCTGGTTGTTGCTTCTCCAGGAGACGGTGCCACCCCACCCATGGGGCTCCTGCCAGGAGGCACTGTCAGGGCACAGAGCACAGGACCAGTCCTGCTGGGCCTGCCTGGACCACCTCTCTGCACCCCCCCCCACGACGGCCACCACAGGGCCTCCAGATGGGACTGGAGGCTGCTGAGCCTGCCTGCAGGGCCACCAGGACTGCAGGAGCGGAGAGCGCTGGCCTCTCCTCACGTCAGGGCCAGTGTGAGAGCCGCGGGTGCCCCTGAGCCCTGGGTAGGACTCTGGGCCTGGGGCAGGCTCCACAGGAGGGTGCCTGAGGCCAGACACAGACGTGGGGCCAGCCCTGATCTGCAAGGGGGACAGTGGCACCTGCCCTTGGGGAGGGTGAGGGTGAGTGGGGGACGCTCCCAGAGTGCTGCTTCTGCTCCTCAGGGGGTCATCATCCACACAGGTGTGCAAGCCCCACAGACACACAGGTACCTCCCAGGTGTGTGAATCCACAGAGGTCAGAGTCCACACAGGTGTGCAAGCCCCACAGACACACAGGTACCTCCCAGGTGTGTGAATCCACAGAGGTCAGAGTCCACACAGGTGTGCAAGCCCCACAGACACACAGGTACCTCCCAGGTGTGTGAATCCACAGAGGTCAGAGTCCACACAGGTGTGCAAGCCCCACAGACACACGGGTACCTCCCAGGTGTGTGAGTCCACAGGGGTCAGCAGTCCACACAGGTGTGCAAGCCCCACAGACACACAGGTACCTCCCAGGTGTGTGAGTCCACAGGGGTCAGCAGTCCACACAGGTGTGCATGCCCCAGGTACCTCAGGCCCACCCTCTGCAGCCCCCAGACCCACTTCCTTTGTCCCACCCTCTGCAGCCCCCAGGTCCACTTACTCAGACCCACGGTCTGCACCTCCCCAGAGAGTGGGTTCCACCGGCACACAGTCCTGGCGTTGATGTCCACATACACCAGCTGCCCGGTCTCCTCTTCCCACACGGGACACTCCCCCATCCTGTGCCTCTCTCGGATGACAGCCTCGATCCTGGGGGACGCCATGGCCTGGGAGGAGGACAGGGCTGTGAGTGCCCTGTTCCCTGTCCCATTCTCCTGGTCATCGGGTCAGGCCTGCTGGACTGGGCGCTCCCGGGTGTGTGACATCCTGTGGTCTCAAGGACAGCCCTCTTCTGCTCATGAAGCCTCACCCAGGCAGACATGGGGAGGCAGAGAGGGACCCAGCCAAGACCGTGGCCCTCCTGGCTCCTCTGTGCTGCCTGGCACTCTGCATGACCCGAGAGGTCGACAGAACGTGCAGGTGCCCCGTCACTTAAAGAGGCTCCCCCTGGCAAGGTTCCAGGAGTCCCCCTTTCCCTCTGGTGGCACAGTGTGCCACCTCCCCCACCTTCCAGGCCCCCCACCTACAGCCTGGGAAGCAGGGGCTGCTAAGCTGAGCCACTGTCCAGGTGGGCCCGGCTCAGAGGCTGGGGTGAGGGTGCGATCTGCAGGTGGCTGGCTCCGGAGCACACACCCTGCCCTGTCCGCCCAGGAGACCTCTCCCCCAGAAGGGCTCACTTCTCAAGGCTCCTGTTAATTGGGTTGCTGTGAGACCCCTGCGCTCGGTGGGACTCAGTTCACAGGGCCCTTCCTGGATGGCACCAGGAGGCCCAGCAGCCCAAGGCTCCCATACTGGGGCGGCTCACGTGCTCCTCAGCCCAGGTCCTGTCCTGCTAGCTCAGCTCTTGGGACTCCACCGCACTCTGGCCTCAGCCAGCTGAAGGCTCCACCAGGTGGGGGCGGCGACTCCCTTCTGTCCTCCCCTCCCCTCCCTCCCTCTGTGCTTCGCCAAATCAACAGAGCCCCAGGCGGTGGCATGTCACCCGCTCAGTCCTGCAGAGCCAAGGTAGCAGTTGCAGGAGTCGCCCGTGCACTCGTCGCCCGTGCACTCTGCATTAGAGTGGGAGAAGCAGCAGCCCCTGGGACCTCGCTCCCGTAGAGACCCCCGAGGTCGCGGCCAGCGCCCTACCAGGCATCTCTGAGACTTCCCCTTAGGGCCGACCACGCGCCTCCTCAGCCCTCCTGGGTTCTCCCCTCGCACAGGCGCTGCCCTGGGCAGCGGGACACTGTGCTCCTCTCCAGCTGCAGAAGAGCGCCCGCTTGCAACTGCGGGTCCACGGGGCTCACCCAGGCAGGCTCACAGGGAGCACAGGCTTGGCCCGGCAGGCACACAGGGACGCAGGGGAGGCACGGGGAGCCCTGGGCAGGCGCAGAGGGGGCGCAGGGGAGGCACGGGGAGCCCTGGGCAGGCACACGGGGCGCCGGGCAGGCGCAGAGGGGGCGCTGGGCAGGCGCACAGGGCGCTGAGGGGGCGCTGGGGAGGCGCCAAGACCTCTGGGCAGGCACTCGGGGAGCTGGGCAGGCGCAGAGGGGGCGCAGGGGAGGCACGGGGAGCCCTTGGCAAGCTCACGGGGCGCTGGGCAGGCGCAGAGGGAAGCAGGGGAGGCATGCGGAGCCCTGGACACGCACGCGGGGCGCTGGGCAGGGCTCTACTCACAGGCGTCCTGTAAAGAACTGACTATGACCTCCGAGCTTCACCTGCTGTCCCGACCCATCCTCGCTCACCTGGCCGTGGCACCCAAACTTCACAGACACCAGCGCCCTCCCCCCCCTCCACCGAGTCATCCTCCGCCCTCTGAGATGGTCAGGGCGCCACTCCCCCAGCCTCCTGCAGGCTCCTCCAGCGGCCTCTGCCCACGTGCCACTCCAACGACTGCAGTGGGGCCAGGGACCCTGCGTCTCTCCTGTCACCACCGCTGTCTCCCAGCAGGATTGTCGGGGCACTCCGCAAGGAGAGGGTTTTCGCGGGAGGTGCTGCTGTCTTGCAGGCCCACGCCAAGGGTTCCTCCCGCTGTGGAGGAGGGCTTGGCATCCACAAGTCTTCCCGTCCCCGAAAGGAGAGGTGCTGGCTGGGTGGAGGTGGAGTCCCCGCACCCACTCTCCATGCCACTAAGTGAGCCCAGCTCCTCCACACCCCAGGCTCCAGCCCCAGAACCCAAGGACCCCAGGCTCCACGGTCCCCTCCCCATGGGCTAGAACCGGCCTTGTGGGTGAAGGACTCCCTTGGGAACCTCCTCCTCCTGGGTTCCAAGCCAGCGCTCGGCAGCATCCTCACCCCAACCCTGGTCCCAGAGCTCCTTAGGGCCCCGGACTGCAAGCGCCTGTCTGGGAGACCATCAAGGTGGGAGCTGGGGGCTGGTTCCTGCTCCCACAGCCCAGGAGAGGCCACCCCCTGGGTGGAGGGGGTCTAAAGGAAAATGGATGGAGAGCTGAACTGGAGCTCGTCCACTCCATGAAAGGTGCTGGGGCTCTTGGGAGCACTGGCTGCAGCCAGGGGGCGCCCCCTCACCCCAAAGGTTCCTGCTCAAAGTGAGGTCAGTGTGTAGCCTGGCTCTCACCAGATTGGGAGGGGCCCTCTGGTCCTTCTGATTGGCCCTCAGGGTTTGAAGACAGGTCAGGTCCCCCTGCTGGGCAGCCTGCAGTGGCCCCTGGAGCGACCGCAGCATGGGTGTGTCCTCTCACTCTCTGGGCACAGTGGACAGGACACACACCTGCTCTGTGGGGCTCTTGTAGGAGCAGACACCTCCCAGGACCACCAGTGACGTGCAACTCTTCAAAGTTAAGGGGACATATTTAGGGAGCCTTGTGGGACCCTGAGGTCAAGATGGCTGGGGTGGCCCCTGATCCATCCCAATGGCTCTCCTCTCTATGCTCAAGCCAAGGACAGGCAGCGGCTGGACAGCGTCAGACCTCATGACATCTTGAGCATCAGGACACAATGCTGCCTTGGCTCTGTGGGAAGGTACAGTGGGCTGGAGACAGAAACGAAAGGGGACAGGCAGTCCCTTGGCTGGGCGGGCAGGGTGGTGGCCTCCATGCAACAGGACCTAGCTCTCCCTGAGACACACTGTGAGGGCACAGAGCCCCACACGCCCTTTGCTCCCACATTCCAGGGGCCCTGGCACCAAACCAGTTGTCATGCCCCCGTGACCCCACAACAGGACACCAGGCACCCACCCTTCCCCGCTTCCTGGTGGTCCGGCTGTCCTACCTCCAGAGTGCTCGTCCTCCACCTGCCAAACGCTGGCCGGTTCCCAGGCCCTGCCTGGAGTCCTGGGGCAGCTTCCTTCTGCACCTGGGGTGGATGATCTCATCTGTCTCATGACTTACACCCTCTGACCTGCCCATGACTCCCCCGTTTGTAGATGAGCACACACGGGCTCCCAGACGGGACTCCATGCCCAGCACCCTGCTTGGAAGTCTATCAGGCATCCCACATGGGCTTGCCCACTTGCCCCTGCTCCCCTGCCTTCCTCCTCCCCGTCAATCACCTGCCTTCCTCCTCCCCACCTGGGATGCCTCCCCATGTCCTACCCCAGTGGGCCGAGTAGCACCCCAAGTGCACTGTGACCTCGGGACAGGGCTTCTTTTGCACGTAGGGTCTCTGCAGATGTAATGAGGTAATGATCTCAAGATGACACCATCCTGGGTCAGGGGGCCCTCATGGGATGGCAGTGTCCTCACTAGAGACAGAGGAGGGGACACAGACACAGAGGAGGAGCCCCGTGGGGATGGAGGCAGAGACAGCAGTGAGGGGCCACTAGCCCAGGGCCACCTGGAGCCTGTGCAGGGACCTCAGCCTGGGGCCCCTGGTCTTGGCCTCTACCCTCCAGGGCTGGCAGAGGACAGGTTCCTGTGGTTTTCAGCTGCTGGTTTGTGGTTATTTCCTACATCAGCCCCAGTGTTCCCCTGCACTGGACAAGTGCTGAAGGGCCACCTTGGCACTCCCGCCATCTGTAAAGTTCCCTCTGTAGCTGGACAAGTCATGCCTGGAGCCTACCCTGCAGCCTGTGGAGGGAGCTAAGCCCTGTGACCCCTGGTCTCAGCCTTCTGCCCTCCAAGGCTGGGGGAGAAGATCCCACCTGACTGGGGAAATGGTTTCAGCCCCTGTGACTCTTTGCTTCCAAGCGCAGGACACTAATAGGGCCATGAAATTGCATCCAAAGTTGGCCCCTCATCCCTGCCTTCCAGATGTCCTGTCCACCAGGCTCCTCCCTCCCTCCCCGCTTCTCAGCTCTGCAGCTCCCTGGGGCTCCTCCCCCTCCCCCCTGCTCAGCTCTGCAGCTCCCTGGGCCCTGGGGCCCAGGCCTCCCCTCTGCTCAGCTCTGCAGCTCCCTGGGGCCCAGGCCTCCCCTCTGCTCAGCTCTGCAGCTCCCTGGGGCCCAGGTCTCCCCTCTGCT
Organism: Ictidomys tridecemlineatus; assembly: GCF_052094955.1. Taxonomy (NCBI): domain Eukaryota; kingdom Metazoa; phylum Chordata; class Mammalia; order Rodentia; family Sciuridae; genus Ictidomys; species Ictidomys tridecemlineatus. The sequence continues at coordinate 144,134 of NC_135494.1, read as the reverse complement.
CATCTCTGCAGCTCCCTGGGCCCTGAGGCTCCTTCCCCGCTCCCCTCTGCTCAGCTCTTTGGACCCCTGGGTTTGGGAGCGTCTTCAATCAGGTCTCCCTGGCACCACCCTCTCCCCGTCTGCTCCCCCAGAGCAGGATCCTTGTGCCATGTCAGTGTGAGCCTGTGTCCCCTGCAGTGACACTTCTAGTGTCCTGCTGCCACCCTGCTGGCATGGGGTGGGCTCCCCCACCAGAGCAGGGCTCAGTTACATGGACAGTGTCCAGTTCTCACCCAGCTCTCACCCTCCTGGTGACACTCCTTCCTCCCTGTGGGACAGCTGGAGATAGTGTGCTGGACTCTGCCTGCTGGCCCCACATCCCACTTGGCTGTCCAGAGAAGCCGTGGTGGCCCTGAGGCACCTTGGAGCTGCAATGGCCTGTGTGCTTGTGGTGAGCCCACCAGGTGGTACTCGCTGTGGGAGACCTGCTGGAGTGACTCGCTGGACCCCGACACAGGCCTAGGCCCCGGGGTCACGCCCCCTGCCCCCTGGTGGGTCAGCTGGCTCCCTCTGACCAGGAACATGAGACCCTGCCCTCCTCTCTTTGGGCCTCTGAGTGGTGGCACTGCTCTGTCATGTCTCCTGTCTAGGAGTGGCCTCCTCTGGGGCCCAGCTGAGCACCCCCTGTCCCAACTCCTTCCTGATGGGGGTTGTCGCCCAGGGGCTGTGTGACAGGAAAGCACCCTGGGTCTGCCAGAGCCTCGGGTCACCTGGCCTTAGGCTGCTTCCTGAGAGAGGCACAGGGGCAAGGTGGGGCTCAGGCTGTGGGTCTGCCTGGGGACAGAAGTCTCCCTGAGAGAGAGGCTCAGTGCTCCTCCATCACCAAATCCCGCAGCCCAGGGCCTGAGCCTCCCTCCTCCTGCGCCCAGCACTCCATGTCCCTCATGAGCATGTGGTTGGCCTCAGGGTCCCGCAGGAGCACTTTCCTGTCCCAGGAGTGACAGGCTGACTTCTTCCCCAGGCTGTGGCCTCAGCCTCCACCTGAGCCTCTCCTGAGTGACTCTGGGTCCTGCACCTGCCCCCGTCACAGCCCTGAGTCTGTGTCAAGGTCACCTTCCACTAGCACCTTTTCATCAGACTGCTCGGCTCACCTGCCTGGTGTGTCCAGCACCGGCAGGACCAGGATAGCCCCGCCCACCTGCCTCTGTGTGTCCAGCAAGGACAGGACCAGGACAGCCCTGCCCACCTGCCCTGTGTGTCCGTCTGGGGCAGGACCAGGACAGCCCCGCCCACCTGCCTTGTGTGTGATCATGGGATGGACACAGTCCCTCAAAGCAGACAGCAGCGCTGATGCTCAGAAGACTGTCTGCGCCCCCTGCTGGCCGCCGTCAGCCCTACACCCTGCACTGCTCACCTGCCCTGTGTGTCCAGGGCCGGCAGAACCAGGACAGCACTGCTCACCTGCCTGGTGAGTCCAGCTCCGGCAGGACCAGGGCAGCCACGCCTACCTGCCCTGTGTGTCCACGCCGGCAGGACAAGGACAGCCCCGCCCACCTGCCCTGTGTGTGAGCATGGGATGGACCCAGTCCCTTCCTCAAGGCAGACAGCGGCGCGGATGCTCAGAAGACTGCCTTCGCCCCCTGCTGGCCGCCGTCAGCCCTACACCCTCGGGGCTCAAAGCACCTCCTGCCTGGGGTCCACATCTCTGGGGTTGGGGTCCTGAAGGGCAGGCCGTCCTCTGCAGGGTCCTGGGAAGCTCCTTCCTGCATCTTCCCACCCCTCAGGACCCCAGGCCCTAAGCTTGGGTCCTCATCACTCCAGTTTGTCTCCCTGTCCCCTCGGTCCCTTCTCCATCTGCCCCTCTTCTCAGCACCCGGCTGACTCCTTGGGCCCAAGACCCTCCAGGTCACCTCCCTCTCCTCATCCCTACCTCGTCAGGTGGTAGAGGGCCTTTGGCATTCCCAGGGCCGGCAGTGGAGTGGACACTGATATTAGCGGGCCACAGAACTCATGCCCTGGGCATGAGTCCTTCCCGAGTGGGCCGGGAAAACGGGAATTGGGTCTTGGCTGGGTTTGTGGGCCAGGTACCTTTGTTGCTAGGGCAAGTCTAAGTTCTGAATGGAGAGTCCACAGACAGGGCTGGAGGCCGGGGCCTCCTCCACTGGGCGGCCTTGAAGACAGGTGCCCTCCAAGGGAAGTGCCTCGTCTACTGTCTGGGGTGTGCACACCCGCGCTCCTCATGGTCACTCTCATGGGAAGCCAAGGTCACTGAGGAGGATACGGTGTCCCGTGTGTATACTGCAGAAGGACACTGTGTTCCGAGTGTAGGCTGGAGGAGGACACTGTGTCCCCAGTGTAGGCTAGAGAAGGACACTGTATCTGAGGCTCCCCAGTGTAGGTGGGAGAAGGACACTGTGTCCCCAGTGTAGAGTGGAGGAGGACACTGTGTTCCGAGTGTAGACGGGAGGAGGACGCTGTGTTCCGAGTGTAGACTGGAGGAGGACGCTGTGTCCCGAGGGCCGACTCGGGGAGGACGCAGTGTCCTGGGTACATTCACGACCCCGTCCCTGCCAGGACTCTTCAGGCTCTGTGCCCTGGACTCCATCAGATCTCTGAGGGGTGTCGGGCTGGGTACTTCTGCAGGGAGGCTCACTGAGGGACACAGGCTCCCACGTGTCCTCCTCCCACTCTGACCACAGAAGTGAAAGTGGTATTCCTCTGGCTGTTCTCCGGCTACACCTGACCTGGGCTGACCCTAGGAGGTCGGGGCTGAAGGCTGGACCCACACCCAGGGCCTCCACCACGCCCCGGGCCTCCACCACGCCCCGGACCTCCCCCAATGCTGGCGCCGCCCCTGACTCCGCTTCCCGCCGGGCCATTCCGGACCCCAGCGTCCTCCAGGGCCTCCCTCTTCCGAGCCTGCGCCGCCCCCACTCCCCGCCGGACCCAGATCACCTCCCGCCGCCCCGCTCCCCTCCCCGCCTGCCGACCGCCCCCGGCCCGTCCACCGTCTCTGGCCCTCCAGGTGCCCTCTGCGTGGCCCCCCGCGGTCCGCTCAGGACCTGGACACTCTGCGCCGCCCCTGAACCGGTTCTTTGGCCCTCGACTACTCCCTGCCAACATGGGCTCTTTGGGTCCCCCTTTTCCACTCTGTCCTCGACCCTCGGCCCTTTCCGTACACACTCGGGTGTCTCCGTACAGACTCGGCCCTTCCGAGGCAACTCGGCTCTCTTCCATCTCCCTGGGCTCTTCGCCTTGTCTCTCGGGTGTCTCCGTACACACTCGGCCCTTTCCGTACACACTCGGGTTTCTCCGTACAGACTCGGCCCTTCCGAGGCCACTCGGCTCTGTTCCTCAAGTCTCCACACTTCAGCCGCCGTGGGCTCTTCGCGTTGTCTCTCGGGTGTCTCCGTACACACTCGGGTGTCTCCGTACACACTCGGCCCTTCCGAGGCCACTCGGCTCTCTTCGTGAAGTCTCTGCACGTCAGCCGCCCTCGGCTCTTCGCTTTGTCTCTTGGGTGTCTCCGTACACACTCCGTACACACACTCCGTACACACTCGGTGATGTCCCCCACCCTATATCTGACCACCCGTTCCCCTATAATGTCCCATCACCCCGTTATTGACCAGCTTCCTCCCCCTCCCCCGTCCCCAGGTGGCATCTGCTCACCTCAATATCTGATCCCATGTCCCACCACCCACTCTCCCAGGGGACATGAGAGGAGCAGTGGTGGCGACCCCTGAGGGCCTGTGCATACAGGAGCCAGCCCTGTGTCCAACCAGCTGAGAAAACACCGCCCACTGCCCAGGAGGCAGGCCGGGTGCAGGCTGGTGCAGGCTGGGTGGGATTGCTGAGCCCGAACAATGAGCTGACAAGCACCTAAACCACAGGGACCACTGTCCCTCCATTGCCTCCACTGGGGACCCCTGCTCCCCACTCCCCAGTCCCTCTGAGCTCAGGCCAGTGGCCTTGAACTCCCAGACCCCAGGTTCCCCTCTATATGCCTGGGTTGTTGGTCCCCTCAGAGCTTAGCTCCCAGGCAGACGAGGGGGCAGGAGCCCTGAGGGTCCAGGCCTGTCCCCCTTATCTCCAGGGAAAACAGGTGTCACTGGGATGTCAACATTCTTGGCCTGCAGCTTCTGTCCTGCCTGGTAGCAGCCATCCTGGAATGCATGATGACCTTGGGCTAGGATGAGGAGGCCAGGGGTCATCCCCCTCTTCACAGGCCCCTCGAGACAGCATGGCTCCTGCCCCCTGCCCAGCACCTGAGGATCCACCTGTGTGACCAATTTTTACGGAACTCCCAGTAGGTCCCACCTGGTGTCCCATTAGTGGGGTGCACCTCCCCTTAGTGTACGCCAGGAGGGACCAGGAGGATTGTTATGGACTAGCTGAGGGGTCCACAGATCCTCTGTAGTGGGGGCTGAATAGGAGAACACTTGACTACAATATCCAGAATCCTCCCGGCCCGCAGCTGCCCAGGGTATCTGTAGTGACTCCACAGAGCGCCACAGCACACTACCCAGAATCCCTGGGGCCTGCTGCTTGGCGGGGGAGGGGGCCCATCTTGGTGAGAGCTCTGTGGACAGACCTCTGGACTACAGTACCCAGTATGCAAATGGCCCTTGGCTTCCGGGGAGGGCCATCACATAATGGTTGCATGAGCCTACGTCTGGACTACAATACCCAGAATGCTCAGGGCCATCAACTTCTGGGAAGGGGGGAAAATCACTGTAAGGCTTGCGTGGGCAGACCTCTGGACTACACTACCCAGAATGCTCAGGGTCCTCGGATTCCAGGACGTGGGGTAATCAAGGTGAGGGATGCATGGACAGACCTCTGGACTACACATCACAGAAGGATCTGGCCTGCTGCTTGGCGGGGGAGGGGGCTCTTCCTGGTGAGAGCTGCGTGGACAGACCTCTGGACTACACTACCCACAATGCTCAGGGTCCTCAGCTTCCAGGACTTGGGGCAATCACGGTAAGGGTTGTGTGGGCAGGATGCTGGACTACAGTAGCAGAATGATCGGGCTGTGGCTTCCAGGGAGGGGCATCACGGTAGGGGTTGCATGGGCCTACCTCTAGACCACAGTAGCCAGAATGCTAATGACCCTCGGCTTCCAGGATGGGGGGCATCGTGATTAGGGTTGCGTGGCCCACCTCTGGACTACACTACCCAGAATGCTCGGGGGCCATCATGGTGAGGTTTGCGTGGGCAGGATGCTGGATTGCAATACCCAGAATGCTCCAGGGGCCATCATGGTGAGGGTTGCGTGGGCAGACCTCTGGACTACACTACCCAGAATGCTTGGGGCCCTTGGCTTCCAGTGGGGGGGAACATCATGGTGAGGGTTCTGTGGGCGGCCCCAGAACGCTAGCGGCCCTTGGCTTCCAGGATTGGGGGCATCAGGGTATGGGTTGCGTGGGCAGGATGCTGGACTGCAATACCCAGAATGCCTGGGGCCCGCTTCCCCAGAGGCCTGTGCGGCCGGCCTCTTGGGTATCGGGCCTCCCACAGTTGGGCACAGAGGTGGGGATTCCCCTGTGCTGTGTTGCGTGCTGGCCAGCTGCAGGTGGCCACCAAGGGCTGACTAGGACCGGCGTGTTCATTCCTTTGCCTGCTCCACGGGCTGCAGCTGTGCTTGGAGGGGCCGAGTGCAGAGGAAGGCGCTTAGGAAGGTGGTCTCCTTGACGCTTTCTCCTCCTGAACGTCCACTGCAGTGATGTCACCAATGGGTACAACTGGACATCAGAAGATGTCCACATCTGTGATGTCACCAATGGGCACTACATTACCCAGAATCCTCAGGTGCTGCAGCTCCCAGGATCCTTTGTAGTAATTGAGCCTGAAAACTGCATTACATTACCCAGAATGCTCAGGGGCTGCAGCTCCCAGGATCCTTTGTAGTAATTGAGCATGAACACTGCACTACATTACCCAGAACCCTCAGGTGCTGCAGCTCCCAGGATCCTTTGTAGTAATTGAGCATGAAACTGCACTACATTACCCAGAACCCTCAGGAGCTGCAGCTCCCAGGATCCTTTGTAGTAATTGAGCCTGAACACTGCACTACATTACCCAGAACCCTCAGGTGCTGCAGTTCCCAGGATCCTTTGTAGTAATTGAGCCTGAACACTGCACTACATTACCCAGAACCCTCAGGGGCTGCAGCTTCCAGGATCCTTTGTAGTAATTGAGCATGAAACTGCACTACATTACCCAGAACCGTCAGTTGCTTCAGCTCCCAGGATCCTTTGTAGTAATTGAGCCTGAACACTGCATTACATTACCCAGAACTCTCAGGGGCTGCAGCTCCCAGGATCCTTTGTAGTAATTGAGCATGAAACTGCACTACATTACCCTGAACCCTCAGGGGCTGCAGCTCCCAGGATCCTTTGTAGTAATTGAGCATGAAACTGCACTACATTACCCAGAACCCTCAGGAGCTGCAGCTCCCAGGATCCTTTGTAGTAATTGAGCCTGAACACTGCATTACATTACCCAGAACCCTCAGGGGCTGCATTTCCCAGGATCCTTTGTAGTAATTGAGCCTGAACACTGCACTACATTACCCAGAACTCTCAGGGGCTGCAGCTCCCAGGATCCTTTGTAATAATTGAGCATGAACACTGCACTACATTACCCAGAACCCTCAGGTGCTGCAGCTCCCAGGATCCTTTGTAGTAATTGAGCATGAACACTGCACTACATTACCCAGAACCCTCAGGTGCTGCAGCTCCCAGGATCCTTTGTAGTAATTGAGCCTGAAACTACACTACATTACCCAGAACCCTCAGGGGCTGACGCTCCCAGGATCCTTTGTAGTAATTGAGCATGAACAGTGCACTACATTACCCACAGTCCTCAGAACTTCAGCTCCCAGAACCCTCTTTGATGGCTGAGCAAGCCCTGGGACTGAAGTACCCACAACCCTAAGGGGGAATTTATTTTTTAAAAATTTTTATTTTATTTTATTTTATTTTTTAAAGAGAGAGAGAGAGAGAGAGAGAGAGAGAGAGAGAGAGAATTTTTAAAAATATTTATATTTTAGTTCTTGGCGAGACACAACATCTTTGTTGGTATGTGGTGCTGAAGATGACCTGCAGCAGGTGTGGGAAATGTGGCGTTGGGGAGGAGAGAGCCCCACCTTGGGACTGAGAGCTGGGAGAGCCTGGCTGTGCACCCTGCTCCTTCACTATTTCATTCAGGCTAGCTCTGCAGCAGGCCTTAGGTTGTGACCCTCATCATTTGTTTAAAATAATTTACATTATGTATATATTGTCATAATTTGAAATAAAATTTAGATGTAGTTGGACCTAATACCTTTATTTAGTTTATTTATTTTTATGTGGTGCTGAGGAGGGAACCCAGGGCCTTGCACGTGCTCGGCGAGTGCTCTACCATGGAGCCCCAGCCCCAGCCCCTCATCATCTTTCTACAGTTACCCCAGGTTTTTCCTGGAGAACCTGGGTGGGATGAAGGAGGAATGATGAATGAGGGTTCTAAGCCCAGGAGAGACTCCATTACTTGTGTTCCTTATTGCTTATTTTTTAAAATGTTATTTTAGTTGTCCATGGATTGTGTTTTATTTATTGATACTGAGAATCAAACCCAGTGCTTCACACATCCTAGGCAAGTGCTCTGCCACTGAGCCACAACCCCAGCCCTCCTTATTGTTTTAATGGTGTCAAAGTAGTAGAAAAGAATACGGAAATATGGAAAAGCACGTGTGTTAACAGCCCACTACTTTATTTCAGTTTAGTATGCTATTTGTAACAAATGTATTTATTAAAAATGTATTTCAGGGCTGGGGCTGAAGCTTCCTGGTAGAGTGCTTGCCTAGCATGTGTGAGGCACTGGGTTTGACCCTCAGCACCACATATAAATATATAAGATACAGGTGTTTGTTTGATCTACACCTAAACATATTAAGAAAGTGTATTCCATGTACTAAACTCATGAACCACATTTCATGGAACTAAACTCATGAAACTACACTCATGAATCACATTTTTCTTTGGTTGAGAGAATTCCAGTTTAATTATCAGTATATGTGCAACTTCCATCTTTAGAAAATTTTTTAAAATATTATTTTTAGTTGTAGCTAGACACAATACCTTTATTTATTTATTTTTTATGTGGTGCTGAGGATCAAATCCAGGGCATCACATGTGCTTGGTGAGTGCTCTACCACTGAGCCACAACCCCAGCCCTGGTGCATTTTACTTATCCATAATACTGGGGTCCATTTTGATGTATGCAGACATGCATGGAGTATAACTTGTTCAGTTTCACCCCAGTATTTCCATGTTCCCTCTCCACCTCCTTTCTCCTGCTCCTCTTTCTCTAGTGGTCTTCCTTCTATTTATTTATTGTTTTGTTAAACTGGTGGTTTATAGATAGACATGAAGGGGGGATTCACTGTGGTGGAATCGTATATGTACTTAGATTGTTTGGTCAGTTTCATTCTGCAGTTCCTCCCTTTTCCCATCCCTCCTCTCTCCCCCTACATCCCCTTCTATTCCACTGACCTCCCTTCTATCTTTATGGGATCTCCCCCTTTTTATATTTCCTTACTTATCTCTAGTTTCTGTATATAAGATAAAACATTTGACCTTGGCTTTCTGAGTCTGGCTTATTTCAATTAGCATGATGTTCTCCAGTTCCATTCATTTACCAGCAGATGCAGTAATTTCATTGTTCTTTATGGCCAAGTAAAACTCTGATGTGTGTATATGCCATGCTTTCTTTATCTGCTCATCTGTTGACAGATACCTGGGATGGTTTCATAGCTTGTGAATTGTGCTTGAGAATTGTGCTGGCTTAAACATTGATATGGCTGTATTCCTATAGCATGCTGATTTTTGTTCTTTTAGGTAAATACCAAAAAAAAAAAAAAAAAAAAAGGTGGGAGGAACAGCTGGATCATGTGATGCCTTTATTTCTAGTTTCTTGAGGAATCTCTGAACTGCTGTCCATAGTGTTTGGTTGCACTCGTCTGCACAAACAACAGGTGAGTGTAACTTTCTCCATATCCTCACCAGAGTTTGTTAGTTTTTGTATTCCTGATGTTTGCCCTTCTAACTGGAGATGAAATCTTAATGTAGATGTGATTTGCATTTCTCTGATTGCCAGGGATGTTGAAACTTTTTTTTCTTTCATGTTTTTGGCCCTTTGTATTTCTCTTTTTGAGAAATGTCTGCTTAGTTCTTTCACCCATTTTTGTATTGAGCTATTCATTTTTCTGTTGTTACATGTTTTGAGTTATTTATATTTCTGGATATTAATCCCTTGTTGGAAAAGTAGATGGAAAAGACTTTCTCCCATTCTTAGAGGCTGTCTTCATGATCCTATTTCCTTTACTGGGCAGAGCATTTTAATTTGAAGGCATCCCACTTATTGAGTCTTGGTTTTATTTTTTGAACTTTATGGGTCTTGTTGAGGAAGTCAGTGCCTGCACCAATATGTTGCAGAGTCAGTGTCTATGATCCCAATCTAGCTTTTCTACTGGCTTACATCTTCATTTTAGAAATCATTTATCTTGAATTGATTGATCTATAATAAATAGCATCTTACATTTTAGTTTTCAAGTGCTCTACAGCTTCTGCCAAAATAATTCATTGTTCATGAATGTGATAATGCATTTAAATGATGATAAAGATGAATGTAGAATAAAAGGAACTTGGTTTTATAGTAACAGTGTATACCTCTTCTTAAAATATATATATATTTTTTAGACTGGGATTTGAACTCAGGATTTCATGTATCCTATGTAAGTGCTCTACCCCTATAAGTGAGCAACATCCTCACTTTTCTTTTTGAGACAGGATTTTGCTAAATTTCCCAGACTAGCCTCAAATTTAGAATTTTTATTTCTCAGTTTCCCTATGTAGCTGGGATTATTATGGTGTATACCACCATACCCGGGTCCTCTCCTCTTTCAGTAGAATACCTGGTACTTCTATGTACTTTAAGGTGGCTGGTACAGAGCAGGCAGGGTGGTGGATGGCCAGGGACTTCTGCCCAGGATTCATTGAAGCTGCTGGGGCCTACTGTACCGGGTGGAGGGTGGTGGGTGAGGCAGACTGTTGCTGTCTCCACCCAGCTCAGGTCAGTGTCCCTGAGGTGGGTTGTTGGGATGGAAGGCTAGAGAACTCAGGGCTCTGAGCGAGTGACCACCAAGGCCACTATTCCTCACCATCTGTTGTCCCTCCTGTTGGCTCTGACCTTCCTCCAGACCCCTCTTCCAGGCCTTGCCTCCCATCTCCTGACCCCACCCCATCCTCCAGACCACAGCCTCCACAGACTCTGCCTAGACCCTTCCCCCAAGGCCCCCATGTCTCTTCTACAGATCCCTGCCCTGTCCAGATTGTGGCCCTCCTCCAGACCCTAACCTGTTTCCAGGCCCCGCCTCTCTCAGCCACAGCTCAGGGCACTAATTGACAGTATATTTGCAGTGGTGCACAAAATAGCCTGTTGTATAAACATTGACATTCTACATGGATGAAATATCTTGACTATATCAGGCTTTGATGAACATAAAGTGACTTTAGGAAAGTCACCTTTTTTCTCTAGATCATAAACATTTGAAATAAAATCAGAATCTGTGAAAGGTCAGGTAACACTTAGCTGTGAACCCTAATGATCCCAGGGTCTTTTCCAGTGGGAGATCTCCAAGCAGCAGTTCCAACTTTGCTATGGTAATGGATTGATTGAGTTTTCTTTTCTTTTTTTTTTTTTTTAAAGAGTGGGGGGGGGAGAGAGAGAGAGAGAGAGAATTTTTTAATATTTATTTTTTAGTTCTCGGCGGACACAACATCTTTGTTTGTATGTGGTGCTGAGGATCGAACCCAGGCCGCATGCATGCTAGGCGAGTGCACTAACGCTTGAGCCACATCCCCAGCCCGATTGAGTTTTCTTATTTTAGTTGTTTTGCAATGTCTGTATTTACTAGGAAATGTCCCATGTCGACCAGGTTTCCAGTTCTTTTTAAGTTTTTCTCTTTTTAGTTTTCTACAGAATTCTTTTTTTTAAGAGAGAGAGAGAGAGAGAGAGAGAGAGAGAGAGAGAGAGAGAGAGAGAGAATTTTAATATTTATTTTTTAGTTTTCGGTGGACACAACATCTTTGTTTGCATATGGTGCTGAGGGTGGAACCTGGGCCGCACGCATGCTAGGCGAGTGAGTTACCACTTGAGCCAGATCCCCAGCCCCTCTACAGAATTCTTAATCCTATGAACTTCTGCTGTTTTACCTCAGCAATATTTTTAAAAAGGTTTGAACCCAGTGCCTCACACATCCTAGGCAAGTGCTCTACCACTGAGCCATAAATCCCAGCCCAACCCTCCTCCTCTTTAAGACCCTGCCTCTTTTCCAGACCCCACCCATCTCCCAGGCCCCCTCCTCCTCCTCCTCCTGACCTTCCCTCCCCCTCCTGCAGACTCTGCCACTGCTAGTCTAGGATGAGTAGCTCCCTGGCTGCTGTGCTAATTGGCAGTATATTTGTAATGGTGCACAAATAACATCTGTTGTATAAACAGTGACATCCTGCATTGGATGAATTATTTTAACTATATCAGAATTTGATATACCATAACATAACTTTAGAAAAGTCACCTTTCTCTCTTTTTATTTTCTCTATAGATCATGAACATTTGAAACAAAATCAGAATTTGTTAAAGGGCAGATGACAGCCAGCCTTGAGCCTTGATGATCTCAGGATCCCATCCAGTGGGAGAACTCTAAGTAGCAGTCCAAGGTTCTGTATGCTAATTGATTCATTTATTTTTCTTATTTTAGAGTTATTTTGCTATGTAATTCCTCATTGCCTCCAGTTCTGTGCAGTAGGTTTTTCCTATTCAATTTTTAATTAATATTCTTTCAGTTTTCTACATAATTTTTAAAATACTTTTTAGTTGTCAGTGGATCTTTTTATTTTATTTATTTATTTTGTTTTATTATATGTGGTGCTGAGGATTGAACCCAGGGCCTAACACCTGCCAGGCAAACACTCTGCCTTTGCACCACAACTCTAGCTCTCCATAGAATTTTTAATTCTTGGACTTCTATTTTTTTTAAGGAATATTTTAAAAATTACTTTTAGCTTACTTTGTTTTTGATTGAGAGAATTGTTTTGTTTGAGAGAATTGTCTTGTTTGGAAGTGCTCATAATCAAATGATTTTAATTAATTTCCATTTATTAAGGTATTTTTGGAGACTGGTTGTGCAGCTCAGTGGAAGAGCACTTGCCTGGAATGTGAGAGGCCATGGAGTCCATCCAGAAGATGTCTTTGACAGGACTCAAGCATGAGAGGTATGCTTTAAAAAGATCATGTATTGGGGCTGGGGTTGTAGCTCAGCAGTAGAGCACTCACCTAGCACATGTGAGGCCCTGGGTTCAATCCTCAGCACCACATAAAAATAAGTAAATAAAACAAAGGTATTGTGTCGAACTACAACTAAAAATAAATAATTTTTAAAAAGATCTTGTATTTCCACATATACACATATACCACAGTGCCTTTTCCAAGTTCATATGAAATTATTCTAAGAAAATTGCAAATCAGTTTTAAAAGAGAAGAGGGATGATGATATTTTTAATGTTAACTGTTGATATTTTATGATATTTAACACCACTATAGATGAAATCTCCTGGGGTGCAAATCATTACAAAATGTAAGAGACAAGTCAGTAGCTGCTTTTTTTGTAATTCAGATACATTTATTAAAAATAAGCTTTTTTAAAAAACAGATATTTTCTTCTTTTCAAATTTAGAAAGCATGTCCATAGGTCCTATTAAAGTTCTACATTCATCAGAAAGTTCTCTTATTCCTTGCATACAAAGGGATGGGCCTTCTAATGAGCATGATACTTTATGTTGTCAGGAATTCTTGTGGGAGAACCCTTTAAGAATTTCACCTCTTATTCAAAATATCTTTTAAAAATGTATCAATTTGCTTTTGATTTCATGAATTTGTCTTTATTTTGAAATTATGTATTTATTAGTATTTAATTTATTTATTAGTATTTAATAATTTTAATGTATTTATTAGTATTTAGGGTTATTTCATGTGGGAAATGCCATGATTACATTTTATCCTAGTGTTGTGCCCCTATGTGCTTATAAGGTGGCTTTCAGAATGCAATTGAGTATCTCTCTCATATTTGTTGGATTCATTAGAAAAGTACATGCACTTTTGATCATATTCAAATGGTTATATTTGAATTATTAGAAGCAGAAATCATACATGTTAGTATTGTGAGCTCAACAAAGTGCAGGTTTACTTTAGTCATTTTGAGGAGGTTGACATAATGGCTTCTGTCCTGTTCTGTACCTGCCATAGTTGACTGTTATCAGATGTCTCACCTGGAGAATTTTTTTTTTTTTTTGGCACTGGGGATTAAACCCAGGGCCTTGCATGTGCTATGCAAGCCCTGAGCTACATATGTCCCCAGTCCTTGTTACAATTTCATTTTGAGACAGGGTCTAGCTGAATTGCTAATGTCAGCCTCAAATTTGTGATCTTTCTGCTTTATCCTCCCAAATAGCTGAGATGAGAGGCATGTGTCATTTTTCTTATCAACAGTCAATAAAGCCTTTTTGTTGTTTTGATGGTAAGCTTAATGTGAACATGCTTTATGATGTGACACCACTGTTATTGATGGTCTAGCTATGCAATACACTATAAGGAGAGTATTTTGATTCTGAGAGTCTCAAGTGTTTTAGGCCCAACATATTTCCTTAAGAGGAATGATTATTCATTTTCTATTTGATTACACAAATAAGACATAAATTCTTTTTTTCCCTTTTGTAGTTCTGGGGGTTGGTCCTAGGGACTCCTGCATGCTAGGAAATCCTTCTACCACTGAGCTACATCCCCAGCCCCATAGATCCTTTAGTTGTCATGAGCTTCATGATGAGCTAGTGACAATAAAATTACTTAGAATTTCAACTAGATTGAGACTCATGCAAGAGTTTGGGCATCCATAGCTCCTTGTGATTTCTAAAAGGTAGAGTGTTTTCCCACAACACAGCAGCATCTAATATCACTCCTGGACTGAGTTGAAACCTCTGCTTCTCTTGGCTCACCACTTCCTGCAGAGGTTTTGGAGGAGATGACTATTTCTTTGACTATTTGTCCCAATGACAAATATTTGATTATATTGCTGCTAAAAGGTATGCATAGAAATAAAATAGAGACAAGGATTCTTTGGGATAAGTCATTCAGTCACAGTGAGTCAATTTGTATTAGGACTTTTTTTTTTTTTTAAATAAAGTCACGCTTTAGGGAAAGTTAAGCCATGAGTTGAAATAGAATCTCTAAAATGTCATTTTTACCCCCTGTAGTGATCAAGTTTTAAGACAAACCTAGAACTTAGTGACATGATAAAAATATAATAAGTTATCATATGTTATTACTTCAACATGAAATATGTAAAAGAGGCACATACTTTGAATTTTATATTAGTTTGAACTATTTGATTTTTGTGTTCTAAATGTTCCTAATAAAATTCAGAACTAGCTAAGAATTTCAGTTACCAGTAATTAACTGTATAAATAATTAAACAAGTAGGTGTTTGAGGAAATATAACCATGTCCACTTTAGAGTATTTTAATCTTTTTTTTTTTTGTGGGTGTACCGGGGATTGAATCCAGGGGCACTTAATCACTGAGCCACATCCCCAGCCCTTTTTTGTATTTTATATAGAGGCAGGGTCTCAAAAGAGTTCCTGTGGCTGCTCATCATCCTCATGGTTGATACTACACTTTAGTAAAGACCTTAGCAGCTTAATAGTTGTGCAGTGCACCTTGGGAACTTAGTTTATGCTTTCCTCATGACAGGTGATACTCAGAGTCATTTCTATGCTTCTTTGCCATCTTGTGTCTTTCTTGTGCATTGTCTGTTCAGATCTTTACCCATTATGTTGGGTTATTGTTTGTTTTTTTTTTTAAAGAGAGAGTGAGAGAGGGGGGAGAGAGAGAGAGAGAGAGAGAGAGAGAGAGAGAGAGAGAGAGATAATTTTTAATATTTATTTTTTAGTTCTCGGCGGACACAACATCTTTGTTGGTATGTGGTGCTGAGGATCGAACCCGGGCCGCACGCATACCAGGCGAGTGCGCCACCGCTTGAGCCACATCCCCAGCCCAATGTTGGGTTATTGTTGAGTGCCTTACTATATTTTGTACACAAGTTTGTTTTAGACATATACTTTTCAAAGTTTCCCCCAGTCTTTGATTTGTCTTTTTATCGCCTTAATATGATTTTTTTTTAACAGAGCAGTTTAATACAGTCCACATTATCAGGTTTTTCTTTCATGGATTTGTTGTTGTTATCATTTGTTTGTTTGGTAGCAGGGATTGAACTCAGGGGTGCTTAACCACTGAGCCACATCCCCAGATTTCATGGATTTTTTGGGGGGGTGCTGTATTCATGAAACATGTGGTCATGCACATCTTCTAGAGTTTTACAGTTTCCCATTTTAAATGCAAGTCTAGAGAGTATTTTGATAGGTTCTGGTGTCCATATATGTGCCTTCTTGAAGTCGGTCCTTTTGCAGTCAGTGCTGTCTAGTCTATGTTTAAAAACAGCTTGTTGGGAATTTCTGGAATGCACTGAATCTTCAGGTCAGGTTTGAGACAATTTCATCTTAATTATATTGAGACCTGAACAAAGTATATCTGCATTTATTTATATTTCATTTGATTTCTTTCTAAACATTTCAAGATTTTCTGAAAGAATGATTGTACTTTAAGACTTACATGAAAGTACTTCATATTTGGGGTCTCTATTTGAAATATTAATGTTTTAAAATTTTTCTTATTCCAGTTTGATTGCTGAATTCAATGAAATTTTGTCTATGGGCCCTGTATTTTGCTGCTTGCTATCTCCATCCATTCTGATCATGACATAGGATGGTAGGCTCTATTTCTTTTTGATTTCCAAAATCATGACCTGGAATAGTCAGAAGTGTGAATTTTAGAGCTTCACTGTGCCTAGCACAAGGGAGTGCAGCTCTGAACAGTGAACACCCAGCATCCTGCACTGTCTACAGTGGCCAGCAGGGGGCACTCAGGACAACTTTCTCTGATCAATTACTTTTGGGGGCTGTGTTCTGTGCCCAATCAAATTTCCTTCTCCTGGGGACCCACCTGAGAGATGCCACATCTAGGGACTCCTAGGGGCTCTATCTAAGGTGTAAACCAGTGTTGTTTTTTTTTTTTTTAATCCTGGGGACACACCTAGAAAGATACCATGGCCTGGGGATGCCTGGTGGATATATCTATGGTGAGGACCAGAGCTTCCTTCTCCTTGGCACCTACCCATGGAGGCTCCACTGTGGATTCAGATGACTGAGGTCCATGTGAGGAAAACATGAGGAAGAAGCTTCCTGTGCACTGCCTGGTGTGCTGAGAAGTAAGTTCTGCCATGTTCTTTACTTTCTCAGGTAATATTTTAGCAGAACTTATTTTACAACAGTATTTCTTTTTTTAATATTTATTTTTTAGTTTTTGGTGGGCACAACATCTTTATTTATTTTTATGTGGTGCTGAGGATCAAACCCAGCACCCCCCGCATGCTAGGCGAGCACGCTACCACTTGAGCCACATCCCCAGCCTCACAACAACAACAGTATTTCTTACTGAGGCTTTGGCTGCTCATTATCATGGTATATCAATGTATTTTTTGTGGTTTGAGTGTCTAAGGACACAAATGCCCCCTCAAGGTGGTGTAGGGAGGGCCCAGTGCCTGGAGTCTCACTGGGGCCTGAGGGTAAGGGATCATGAAAATGCAGTGAGAAGCTCTCAGGAGCCTCTAGGGTGAGAGATGTAAGGATTATGATGGATTGCACTACCCTGAATCCTGGGTAACTACAGAATCATCATTGCAGTTACCAGAGCCTTCTCAATTGAGGGCAGCATGGGTCAAATGACAAAGTGTACTACCCATAATTCTTGGGGACCTGCAGCTTGCAGAGACCTCTGCAGAGAGGGCCATACTGACAAAAAAATCAAACTATGCTATCAATTACTTTTGGGTGCCTGCTCTGCCCAAGAGCCTCTGGGGTGAGAATTGCAAGGGCAGAATACCAGACTTCAATGCTCAGAACTTCTGGGGATGCCTTCATACCCTGACCCTGTAAGTCCCAGAGGTTTCTGTGCTGACAGTTGTATTGTTAGAGCACACTACCTAGAATCTCTAGGGTACCAGGGAAAGCATGGGGTCTTCAGCTCCTGTGATCCTCAGCAGGACTGTGCAGGCAAACCCTAGACTGCATTATCTAGAACCATCAGGGACTGCAGCTCCCAGAATCCTCTGTGGTGAGTGGGCAAACTATTAGACTGCATTACTCACAATCCTAAGTGGGAATTTGAGTTTCAGAATTTTCTGCAGTGAGTAGGAAAAACACAGGACTATATTACCCACAAATCTCGGTGTTAGCAGCTCTCAGGATCCTCTGTTGTGAGGACTGTTGGACTGAGAGCTTAACTGCAGTATCCAGAATCCTTGGTGAGGTGTGTTTCCCAGGTGAGTATGCAGCCTGCAACCCCCAGAGGCCTCCCAAGTGAGAGCTGTGCATTATGCAGGTCAGACTACACTACCTACAATTCCTGGGGACACACTGGTGAATGTGCTGCCTGCAATTCCGGGAGGCTTCCACAGTGAGGTCTTCAGTACCAAGGTAAGCATGTGGCCTTCAGTTCTCATGGCCCTTGCAGTAGGGGCTTGTAGGCAAAACACTGGACTTCCTTATCCAGAATCCTCAGGGGGAATTGCAGTTCCCAGGATCTGCAATAGTGAGGGCTGCAGGGTAGGGAGCTGAACTACACCACCTAGAATTCTTGGAGGTGCCCAGTGTCCATGTGGCCTGGAACTCTCAGAGGCTTCCACAGTGAGGGCTATGGAGGCAGAAGGCAAGACTATGCTACCAGAATCCCTGGAGGCCTGCATCTCCCAGACACCTACCTTTTGAGTACTGCCAGGGCAAGGTTTGTATTGCACTACACAGACTCCCAGGGGTGTCTAGGCAGGCTTGTGCTACACAAATCCCAGACCTTTGATAGTGAAGTCCACTTAGGTAGGATGGACTGCACAACCCAGAATAATCAATGGCCACAGCTCTCAGAGACCTCTGCGGTCAGGGCTGACTGAGTAGAACTGACTACAATACTCAGAATTCCTGAGGGCTCTGAGCTCTAAGTAGTCACTGTGCAGTTGAACATAGTACCAGGCTATAATACCCATAATCCTTGGGGGCTTGCAGCTCCCAGAATCCACTGTAGTGATGGCTGCCTTGGCAGAACACCAGAATACACTGTCCAGAATCCCTAGGGATGCCTGAATGACTGTGTAGCCTACAATTTCTAGAGACCTCTGCTGGGGGTGGAGGCTGCATTGTAGAAGACTGGATTACACTACCCAGAATTCTAGGTGGGTATATGAGGGTGAATGTGCTACTTGAAGCCCCCATAGGCTTCTGGAGTGAGGGCTGAATGGGAAGGCTACACTGTTCAGAATCACTAGGGATGCCTGAGTAGCCTGCAGCTCACAGAGACCTTGCAGCTGGGCTGCATTGTAGAATACAAGACTGCACTACCCAGAATCCTGGGGATATGAGGGTAAATGTGCTACTTGTAGCCTCTGGCTTCTGGGGTGAGGACTGCATGGGTAGAACACCAGAGTCCACTGCCAGGGTCCTCCAGGGTGCCTGGGCCAGCACATGGCACACAACTTCCATGGTCCTGAAGGGCAAAGACGGTGTGGGCAGAGCACCAGACTACACTGTCTAGAATCCCTGAGAACCCTGAATCTGTGTAGCCTGCAGCTCCCGGAGGCATCTATGGTGAGAGCTGGACAGGCAGGACAGACTGACTGACCTAGAATGCTCTCCGAGGCTACTTGGAATTTGGTCTGAGCTCAGGTTCTTCTACCCTCCTACAGTGTTCACCCTGGGCTGGGAATTAACAGATTTTCTTAAAATTCCTGATTCCAAAATGGGACAGACCCTGGCTAAGTCACTCTGTCTCAAAGACTACATGTCCCAGAAGCCTTTGAGGTGGTCTCTGCCCTTGGGCGCCTGAGTGTCTAGACTCCCTGTGGAAGCCTCCCTCTGTGCCTCTGCCCACCTGCCTCAGGCTGCTGCAGCCCTTGGCCTGGTGGAGTGCAGGGAAGGGTCTCCTGGACTCCATTTCTCCTCTCCTGAGATTCCACTCCTCATGGTGCCACAGCCAGACCTAGTTACAGCAGTGGGAACAGATTTTATTCAGTAACTGCTGAGGGTGGAAGAAGGCGCTGACATTCACCAGGGAGCCAGGAGAGGCCGCGCCTTTGAGCCGTGAGCAGCTGGTGCACGTGCACGTGGCCAAAGGGGCGTGGTCCAGAAGGGGCAGGGCCTCGCCGCCATCTTTAATGCTGCCTCCCTGAGAGTGAGGAGAGCTGGCTTTCCCCTCAGGACCAACCCGGGAGAGCCCCAGCTCACTGGAGTGTTGGGTCACTCCACAGAGAGGGGCAGAGCTCCCTTCCCAGAGCAGATTGTGAGAGACACCCAGGTTCGGGACTCTCGTGGGTCATGCCTCCAGGGACTCCCGGAGCTCCATTCTCCTCAGAGCAGCCTCAGCGGACTTTTGGCTTAGAGACTTCTTAGAGACTTCGTGAGTCATGGCTCTAGGAATGCCTGGGGTTCCTTTGTCTTCAGAGCAGCCTGAGGGGGACGCCTGTATTGGGGACCCTCATGTGGTTTCCAGGGTTTCCTGAGGGAGATGCCAGGGTTGGGGACCCTCACAGGTCATGTCTCTAAGTAGGCCTGGGTTCCCTTCTCCTCAGAGCGGTCTGGAGGAGACCCCAGTGTGGGGACTCTCTTGGGTCACGTCTCTAGTGACGCCCAGGGTTCCCTTCTCTTCAGAGTGGCTGAGGAAGCCTCCTGGTGTGAGGAGCCTCGTGGGTCGTGTCTCTAGGGACGCCCGGGGTTCCATTCTCCTCAGAGCGGCCTGAGGGAGATGCCTGGTGTGGGGCAGCCCTATTTTGTATTATAGACAGGGTTTCACTGAGTTGCTTCCTGCCTTGCTTTTGCTGAGGCTGGTTTTGAACTCAAGATCCTTCTGCCTTAGCCTTCTGAACCGCTTAGGTTTAAATATACTTCTAACAAAGCCAGAATTTATTAAAAATACATCCCCTGTATTTTTAATAATGAACTACATTTTTATTCTTTAATCTTTGCTTAGTTTTGTTTAAAATTTTTTTTAGTTATAGAAGGGCACAATACATTTATTTATTTTTATGTGGTGGTGAGGATCAAACCCAGTGCCTCACACATGCTAGGCAAGCACTCTACCACTGAGCTACCCCAGCCACACATTTTTCTTTTGGTGGAGAGTTTAATTAGCAGGAAGTCACCCCTCCAGGACCCTCTTGCTAAGGCTTCCCCCTCCAGACCCTGCCTCTTCTCCAGGCCCCACCTATATTCTTCGGCCCTGCCTTGCCTCCCGAGCCACCTTCCCCCTCCTTCCTACCCTGCCTCTCCTCTATGTCTTACTCACATTCTAGGGCCTGTCCCTCCCTCAGGTCCCACCCATCTGCCAAGCCCCGCCCCCTTGTGACTCATTCTCCCCCTCCTTCAGACCCTGTCTCTTCCAGATCTTTCCCTTCTTTCTGTCCTGCTTCTCCTGCAGACCTCACCTTCCTCTCTCTCTCTCTCTCTCTCTCTCTCTCTCTCTCTCTCTCTCTCTCTCTCTCTCTTTCTCTCTTTTAAAATTTTTGTTTTTCACATGGACACAATGCCTTTATTTTGTTTATTTATTTTTATGTGGTGATAAGGTTTGAACCCAGTGCCTCACACATGCTAGGCAATCGCTCTACCACGGAGCCATAATCCCAGCCCAACCCTCCTCCTCTTTAAGACCCTGCCTCTTTTCCAGACCACACCCATCTCCCAGGCCTCCTCCTCCTCCTCCTCCTGACCTTCCCTCCCTCTCCTGCAGACTCTGCCCCTGCTAGTCTAGGATGAGCAGCTCCCTGGCTGCTGTGCTAATTGGCAGTATATTTGTAATGGTGCCCAAATAACATCTGTTGTACAAACAGTGACATCCTGCATTGGATGAATTATTTTAACTATATCAGAATTCAATATACCATAACATAACTTTAGAAAAGTCAGCTTTCTCTCTTTTTATTTTCTCTATAGATCATGAACATTTGAAACAAAATCAGAATTTGTTAGAGGGCAGATGACAGCCAGCCTTGAGCCCTGATGATCCCAGGATCCCTTCGAGTGCGAGAACTCTAAGTAGCAATCCAAGGTTTTGTATGCTAATTGATTCATTGTCTTATTTTAGAGTTATTTTGTAATGTAATTCCCCATGGCCTCCAGGTCTCCAGTTCTGTGCAGTAGGTTTTACCAATTCAATTTTTGATTAATATTCTTTCAGTTTTCTACAGAATTTTAAAAATATTTTTTTAGTTGTCAGTGGATCTTTTTATTTTATTTATTTATTGTGTTTATTTATATGT
The DNA here is from genome assembly GCF_052094955.1 of Ictidomys tridecemlineatus. Classification (NCBI taxonomy): domain Eukaryota; kingdom Metazoa; phylum Chordata; class Mammalia; order Rodentia; family Sciuridae; genus Ictidomys; species Ictidomys tridecemlineatus. The sequence goes on along the minus strand of NC_135494.1, from coordinate 122,645 downwards.
GGTGCTGAGGATTGAACCCAGGGCCTAACACCTGCCAGGCAAACGCTCTGCCTTTGCACCACAACTCTAGCCCTTTATAGAATTTTAATTCTGTGAACTTTTATTTTTTATAAGGAATATTTTAAAAATTACTTTTAGCTTACTTTGTTTTTGATTGAGAGAATTGTTTTGTTTGAGAGAATTGTCTTGTTTGGAAGTGCTCATAATCAAATAATTTTAATTAATTTCCACTTATTAAGGTATCTTTGGAGACTGGATGTGCAGCTCAGTGGCAGAGCACTTGCCTGGCATGTGAGAGGCCATGGAGTCCCTCCCAGCACCACACACACAGAAGATGTCTTTGACAGGACTGAAGCATGAGAGGTATGCTTTAAAAAGATCATGTATTGGGGCTGGGGTTGTGGCTCAGTAGTAGAGCACTCACCTACCACATGGGAAGACCTGGGTTCGATCCTTGGCACCACATAAAAATAAGTAAATAAAACAAAGGTATTGTGTCCAACTACAACTAAAAATAAAGATTTTTTTAAAAGATCATGTATTTCCACATACATATATATGCCACAGTGCCTCTTCCAACTTCATATGAAATTATTCTAAGAAAATTTCAAATCATTTTTGAAAGAAAAGAGGGATGATGATATTTTTAATGTCAAGTATTGATATTTCATGATATTTAAAACTAATATAGATGAAATTTCCTGAGATGCAAATCATTTCAAAATGTAAAAGACAAGTCAGTAGATTTTTTTTTTGTAATTCAGATATATTTAATAAAAATAAGCTTTTTTTTAAAAAAAGATATTTTTTCTTTTTCTTTAAAATTTAGAAAGCATGTCTATATGTCCTATTAAAGTTCTACATTCATCAGAAAGTTTTCTTATTCCTTGCATACAAAGGGATGGGCCTTCTAATGAGCATGATACTTTATGTTTTCAGAAATTCTTATGGGAGAACTCTTTAAGTGTTTTGCCTTTGTTCAAAATATTATTTAAAAATGTATCAATTTGCTTTTGATTTCAGAAATTTGACTTTCTTTTGAAATTATGTATTTATTAGTAGTTAGAGTTATTTCATGTGGGAAATGCCATGATTACATTTTATCCTAATGTTATCCTAATGTTGTGTTAATAATTTTCTAAGCTAGATTATGTTCAGTTTTCTTATCAACAGTCAATAAAGCCTTTTTTTTTTTAGTTTTGATGGTAAGCTTAATGTGAACATGCTTTATGATGTGACACCACTGTTCATGATGGTCTAGCTATGCAATACACTATAAGGAGAGTATTTTGATTCTGAGAGTCTCAAGTGTTTTAGGTCCAACATGTTTTCTTAAGAGGAATGATTATTCATTTTCTATTTGATTAAACAAATAAGACATAAATTCTTTTTTTTCCCTTTTGTGGTTCTGGGGGTTGGTCCTAGGGACTCCTGCATGCTAGGAAATCCTTCTATCACTGAGCTACATCCCTAGCCCCATAGATCCTTTAGTTGTCATGAGCTTCATGATGAGCTAGTGACAATAAAATTACTTAGAATTTCAACTAGATTGAGACTCATGCAAGAGTCTGGGCATCCATAGCTCCTTGTGATTTGTAAAAGGTAGACTTTCCCACAACACAGCAGCATCTATTATCACTCCTGGACTGAGTTGAAACCTCTGCTTCTCTTGGCTCACCACTTCCTGCAGAGGTCTTGGAGGAGATGACTATTTCTTTGACTCTTTGTCCCAGTGACAAATATTTGATTATATTTCTGCTAAAAGGTATGCATAGAAATAAAATAGAGACAAGGATTCTTTGGGACAAGTCATTCAGTCACAGTGAGTCAATTTGTATTAGGACTTTTTTTTTTTAAATAAAGTCACTCTTTAGAGAAAGTTAAACCATGGGTTGAAATAAAATCTCTAAAATGTCATTTTTTCCCCCTGTAGTGATCACATTTTAAGAAGGAAAACCTAGAACCTAGTGACAGCATAAAAAATATAATAAGTTAACATATGTTATTACTTCAACATGAAATATGTAAAAGAGGCACATACTTTGAATTTTTTAAAAGTTTTTTTTAGTTGTAGCTGGACATAATGCCTTCATTTTCATTTATTTATTTTTATGTGGTGCTGAGCCTCAAACCTAGCACCTCACACATGCTAGGTGAGTGCTTTACCACTGAGCTACAACCCCAGCCCACATACTTTGAATTTTATAATAGTTTGAACTATTTGATTTTTGTGTTAGAAATGTTCATAATAAAATACAGGTAAGAGTGTCAGTTACTAGTAATTAACTATATGAATAATTAAATAAGTAGGTGTTTGAGAAAATATAACCATGTCCTAAGGTTTTACTTTAGAATAGTTTAATCTTTTTTGGGGGAGGGTACTGGGGATTAAATCCATGGGCACTAACCCTAATCCTTTGGTCTTTAATATTAATATTTACCCATACTATTACATCAAAAAGTGATATAATAACTGCCTTGTGGACTTTAATACTACTATAAAATCAATACTATAAAATGTAAGTGATTATAAATGCTGCCTTGTAACTTTAAATATTTACATGATATCCAACTATTATAAAACTGATAAAATAGCTTCCCTGTTGCAATTAATACTAATGTAATATCCTTATTCTAGAATCTAAAGCTAATATTGTAGCAGGAAAGTGACATGTAACATCAATGTGGTATCAATACTATAGCATGACAAACTAATGTAATAGATTCCCTGTGGAATTTAATACTAATATAATATCCTAATACATCATGTAAAATAAATATGATAGCTCTACTGTAGCCTTTAATACTGATGTTATGTCCATTCTATAGTATTTTATATTAATATATTAGCTGTCATGTGGACTTCATACTAACATGATATCCATATTGTAGCATCTAATGCTAAGATAATATCTTCCCTGTGACCTTTAATATTTACCCATACTATTGATATTATAATGTAATATCCAGATTATAGCATCTAAGACTAATATACTATCTGCCCAGTGAATTGCAGTAATAAAATCTCCACAGAGAAGCACATAAACTTAATATAAGAGCTGTTTTGTGTCTTTTCATGATCATATGATGTCTATAATATGCAATCTAAAAGTAACAGTAGCTGACTTTGCTTTCTGATATTAATGTAATATGCATACTATAGCATCCTAAAGTACTATGGCAGCTGCCCTGTGGTCTTTAATACTTATATAATTTCCATACTATAGCACATAAATCAAATATAATATCTGAATTTTGGTCTTTACTACTAATATCCATTATTATAGCATCTAAAACTAATAAAATAGATGCCCTGTGGTCTATAAATGTCATATGATATCCATACTATAGCATTAACAGTAATATAATAGCTGCCCTGTAGCCTTTGACTTTAATATAACATCAGTACTTTGGCCTCTGAAACTAACAGAATAGCTGTCCTGTAGCCTTTTAATACTAATTTTATCCATATGTAGCATCATTATAGTCTCCATGTAGCCTTTTATTTTAATATCATATCCATACTGTAGACTCTAAAATGAATAAAATAGCTTCCTTTTGGCCTTCAAGAGTAATATGATATGCACTATGGTACCTAGAAAATATTATAATAGCTTCCCTGTGGTCTTTAATACTAATGATATCCATGCTATAGTACCTAAGACTAATAGGTGCCTGTTGTGTTTAATATTAAAGATGTCCATACTATACCTTTCAAAAACTAATATAATAGCTGCTCTGTGACCTGTAATATTAACATAATATCCATACTGTAGCATCTAAAACTAATACAATAGCTACCTGGTAGCCTTTAATATTGAGTTAAAAACCGTGGCCTCTGAAATTAATGTAATAGTTGTCAAGTGATGTTTTAATACTGATAGTGCATACATACTATAGCACCAAAAACTGATAATATAGCAGCCTTGTAGAATTTCATAGTAATATAAAAATTATAACAGAATATAAAACTTTAATATTAATAAAATATCTATACTGTTGATCTAAATCTGATGAAATGGCTGCCTGTAATTATAATAGCCATATAATATCCACACCAAAGCTTCTAAAACTAGAATAATAGTGCCCTGTGGCCTTTAATGCTAGTAGGTATTCATACTACAGTATTTAAAGCTGATACAATAGCTGAATTGTGGTCTTCCATATCAATGCAATGTCAATATTATAGCATATTGAACTAATTTAGTAGCTTCCCTATGACATTTATATGCCAATATAATATCTAACCTGAACAAGTTAGATATTATATTAATACTAACATGATATTTGTACTGTAGCCTCTGAAACTGAAATAATAGCTAATTTATGATCTAAAACTAATATAGTAGCTGCCCTGTAACTTTAAAACTATTACAATTTTATAGTATAGCATCAAAATTAATATAATAGCTTTCCAGTGGCTTTTATATTAATATGATATCTGTGCTACAGTATATCCAATACCAATAAAATAGTGGCACTGTGGCTTTAAATACCAATATGATATCCATGCTACTGCAACTCAAGCTAATATAATAGATGATTTGTGTCCTTTAATCTTACTATGATATCCATATAATAGCATATATTACATAATAGATGATTTCTAGCTTTAAATATTAATATTATATCCATAATATAGCATCTTCAATTAATAGTACATATGTCCTGTGTCCCTAGGACAAATATTATATTCTTAATGTTGGATTTAAAACTAGTATAATAGATACCTTGTGGACTTTAATACTAATATGCTATCCGTATTGTAGCTCCTAAACTTAATATAGTAGCTGCCTGGGCCCTTTAATATGATATGTAATATGATAAACATATTGTGCTCTTTAAAACTAAAGTAATAACTGTTCTATGGCCTTTACTGCTAATATAATATACTATGAAAAACTAATGTAATAACTTCCTTGTGTCCTTTAATATTGATAGTATAGTATCCAAAACTAATATATGATATATTATGATATGATATAATATGATAGCTGCCCTCTAGACTTTAATATCATAATATTCATACTGTGACCTCTAAAATTAATAGATGTCTTGTGCCCTTTATTACTGGTTTGTTATTCATACTATAGCATGGAAAACTGATTAAATAACTGTTCTGTGGCCTTCAGTATTAATATGATTTCCATATTATAGCTAAAAAACTGATATTGGAGGTCTTTATTACTAATAGATGCAAACTATAATATCTAAAACAAGTAAGTAGCTGTACAATAGAATTTCATACTAAGTGACATCCATGCTAAAGCATGTTAAAGTAATAGCTCCCCTGTAGCTTTTGATACTAATATCATAGCCTCCAAAACTGATGTAATAGATGTCCTGTGGCCTTTAATATTAAAGTTACATCATTCCTATAACCTGTGAAGCCAATTTAATAAGTTTTTTATGAAATTTAATTATTCATTTAATATCTATATTATAAATCTGAAACTGATAAATAGGTGCTCTATGTAAAACTGGTAAATAGGTCCTATAGTATTAATACAATATTCTATCACCTGAAACTAATATAATATCAGCTTTGTGGCCATTAAACTAATATGATATTTATAGGATAGTATTAAAACCAATAAACTGCCATGTTGACTTTAATGCTAACATGATATTCATACTTGAGTATCTAATAGTACATAATTATTGACCTGGAGTGTTTAATTCTAATATGATATTCATATTGGAACATCTGAAACTGATGCAATAGTTTCCCTGTGGCCTTTGATATTTATATGATATCCATCCTATAGTATTCAGAGCTAATATAATATAATAGCAGCCCTGTGGCCTTTAATATTAATATAATATCCATACTGCAGCATTTAAAATAATAGATGCACTGTGGCCTTTTAATACCAAATAATTGGTTTGGATATGCTCATGTGTGAGACAATGTAAGGAAGTTTAAAGGTGAAATGATGGGTTATGAAAGCCTTAACCCAAATTAGTAATCCTCTGACAGGAATTAACTGAGTGGAAACTGCAGGCTGATGGTGTGTAGCTGGAGGAGTTGGGTCATTGAGGCTGTGCCTTTGGGGTACATATTTGGTGAGCTTAGGTTCTCTGCTTTCTTTTTTTTTTTTTTTTAAAGAGTGAGAGAGAGGGGGAGAGAGAGAGAGAGAGAATTTTTTTAATATTTATTTTTTAGTTCTCGGCAGACACAACATCTTTGTTGGTATGTGGTGCTGAGGATCGAACCCGGGCCGCACGCATGCCAGGCGAGCGCGCTACCGCTTGAGCCACATCCCCAGCCCAAGGTTCTCTGCTTTCTGATCACCACTTTTCTTCACCACACTCTTCTGCCCCACCTTAAGCCCCAAGGAATAGAGTTGGCCATCTATTGGCTGAGATCTCTGAAACTGTGAGGCCCTAAATAAACTTTTCCTTCTTTAAAATTGTTCTTGTCAGGTCCTTTGGTCAAAGCAGTGAAAAAGATGACTGAAACAATAACGTACATGACATAGATCTAAAACAAATACAATAGTTGCCCTGATGCCTTTAATACTAATATGATATTAAGAGTGTAACATCTAAAACTGATATATAATAGTTTCCCTGTGACATTTAATGTTAATATAATATTCATTCCATAACATCCAAAACTAACATTATAGCCTCCCTATAGCCTTTTATACTAAAGTACTATCCATGCTATAGCATTTCAAGCTAATATAATATCTTCCCTGTGGCCCTTAAAGCTAATGTAATACATATTATTGCATCTAAAATTAATATAATAGCTGCTCTGTATCCTTTAATATCAATAGTGATCCTTATTATAGCATCTTAACTTGATATAATAGTTGCTCTTTAGCCTTAATATTTATATGATACCCATAATAGCATCTAAAACTGATAAAATATTAGCCCTGTGGCCCTTATAGGTAATATGATACCCAAACTATATCTCTTAAAACTAATATAATAGCTAGACTGTGGCATTTAATATTAATATTTTATCCATATTAGGTCCTCTAAAAGTAATAAAATAGCCCCCTTGTCATTTTAAGTAAAATATCCATATGATAGCAATAAACCCTATAATATAGCATATCTATATGATAGCATATAAAGTTAACCTAATAGCTGACCTCTGGTATTTAATAGTAATGTGTTGGGCTGGGGATGTGGCTCAAGTGGTAATGCGCTCACCTGGGATGCTTGATGTGGAACTACAGATCTTGTTTGCCCAGCTGGATTTTGGTCCTGTTTTGTTCTCATCTCTTCTTTCTATGCCCCTATTTATCACTTGTAGAATGGAAATGTTTAATCTATGCCATTATATATTAGATTATGTAGCTTGCTTTGATTTTTATGGGGTCTCATGCTGAGTTTTCCTTAAGTTTCAGAAGAGGTTTTGGACTTTGACTTTTGGGGAATACTGGAACTGTTAAGAACATATGGACTCCTGGAAATGAACTCAATGTATTTTGCATCATGAGATGGACATGAACTTTTGGGGGCCAAGGGCACAATGTTATGGTTTAAATATGAAGTGTTACTCTAAAGCTCATGTGAGAAAAGGCAAGAAAGATTTAAAGGTGAAATTATTTGGTTATGAGAGCCTTAACCTAGTGAGGGCATTAATCCACTGTTAGTGTTTAACTGGATGGTAACTGTAGGAAGGTAGTGTGTAGCTGGAGAAGATGGGTAACTGGGGATATTTCTTTGGAGTGTATATTTGTCTCTGGTGAGCAGAACTCTCTATCTGCTTCCTCTTTGCCATGTCTTGATTTACTTCCTACCTCTATACCATTTTGGCAAGAGCCATGGAGTTGGTCTTCTACAGACTGAGACCTGGATAATATAAGTGTCAAATAAAATTTTCATTCTCAAAAAATTGTTCTTGTCAGGAATTGTAGACACAAGGGCAAAAAAAGCTTACTAAAACAATACTGTACTATCTAGAAATAATATAATAGTGGCCCTTTGACCTCTTATATCAATAATATAACATCTAAAATTAATAGTTACTCTGTGGTGTTTAATCATATTATGATATAAATAGTATAGCATTTTAATACTACTATGATATCCATAATATTTCAAGTAAAACCAATATTATAGCTTCCCTGTGGCCTTTAATATTAATGTAATATCAATAATGTGGTCACAGGGTAGCTATTAGCTTTATAGATAACTGTATGGATATTAATATTAAATGTAAGGAAAATAAAAAGAGACAGAGAGAGAAGATGCAGAGTCAGAATGACAGAATGGCAGAATGGTCAAGCTGCCAGCTTTATTTATATCAATAGGTTGCATTTGATCATTGGCATCAGTAATATACTATTGTTTATTGTGTCATTTGGAAGGTTATAGAGTTAGCAACATTATGCAGCTTATTCCTCAGTTATATTCTATAGTTACAATATGCAATATTAGAAGCTTTGTGTAGCTATCAAGAAAGTTTTTTATTTACAGTTACTGTTAGGTGGGCAGGTCCAGGAGCATGGGAACTTGGGGAAACATTTTTATTGTATAACAAGAGTGTTTCTTTATTCCCAGGAGCTGTGTGCCTGTGATCAAGGTCAAAGCCAATAAGACTCTAGCATAAAGCCTTCTAATGCAAGGCATTGCTACAGCAGGTAGGCATCCCTTGTCTTTGCACAGAAGTTTTCCTAGTATCCAGGCATTTTTCCTCTTGGCACAGAAACTTCCTAGCCACCAAGCATGCCACATTTATGAAGCCATCAGAGACCCCAGTCCCAAACACAGAACCCTTGTGGGCCAAAGGGAAGCTTTACGGCCAAAGGAAAGCTGTTATATCAGTTTTACATGCTATAATGTGGATATAATATTAGTTTTAAAACTGAAGAGCTGCCTGTGACCTTTTAATACAAACATGTCATCCATACTATGAACTTGTAATGGATATAATAGCTCCCCTGTGAATTTTATAACTAATATGGTATCCATATTATGGCATCAAAAACTGACATAGTAGCTGAAATGTGTGATTTAGTATTATATCCATACTGTGGACCTAAAACTAATAACATACCTTTCCTGTGGCCTTTCATATTAATACAATGTCCATATTATAGCATCTAAAACTAATATAATAGCTGTCCTGTGGCTTTTAGAACTAATATGATATCCAAATTATAACATTTGCCAAGGACCCTTAATATTAATATGATATTGATATACTAGCATCTAAAACTAATAAAATATTTGCCTGTGACCTTTAATACTAATATGATATTCACATATACCATCAAAAGCAATATATGAACTTGCCTATGGCCTTAAATATTAATATAATATTCATACTGTGACATAAAAAAACTAATATAATAGCCACTCTGTGAATTTTTAAAAATATTGTTTTAGTTGTTGATGGACACAATACCTTTACTTTATTTATGTTTTTTAATGTGGTGCCGAGGATTGAACTCAGTGCCTCACATGTGCTAGGCAGGCTCTCTATGAGTCACAACCCCAGACCAACTACCCTGTGACTTTTAATAATAATATAACATCCATAACTTTTAATAATAATATAACCCATAAAACTAATATTGTAAATTCACTGCGTATTATATTAATATAATCATTATATTATCATTATATTATTATTATTTATTATATTAATATAACATCCTTGCCATAGTATCTAAAACTGAATAGCTCTTCTATGGCCTTTAATACTAATAAAACATCCATACTATAGCTATTAAAAGTGACATAATAGTTTTCTTGCAGCTTTTAATAGTATACTAACATGATATTCATACTCTACCATCTAAATATAACAAACTAGCTTCCCTGCAGTCTTTAATAATAATGTAATATAGTACTACAGCATATAAAAAAAATAGAATAGCTACTATCTTATGGCCTTACATACTATCTGATTTATTTTATTAGACAATACTGACAAAATAGCTGCACTGTGGATCTTTAACACAAACATGATAGCCACATAATGGCATGTAAAACTGATACAACAGCTGTCCTGTGACCTTTAGTACTAACTTTATCCATATGATAGCTTTGAAAATTGTGGATTTAGTGTTAATATTTTATCCTTACTATGGCATCTAAAACTAATTTAATAGGTTCCCTGTGGATTTTAGAACTAATATAATATTAATTATATAGAATCTAAATCTAATGCAGTATTTGCCTTGTGATCTTTAATACTAATAAGATATCCATACAATAGAACCTAAAATTAACATTATAGGTGTCCTGTGGCCTTAAATACTGACATGATATTCATATTACAGCATCAAAATCGAATATAGTAACTGCCTGTGTTTTTTAATTCTAATATGATATGCATATTATTGGATCAAAACCTAATTTAATGGATGCCATGAAGCTTTTAATAATAAGATATTCATATTATAGTATGTGAAATGAATAGCTGCACTGCCTCCTTTATTACTAATATAATACTCATCTTTTAGCATCTAAATCTGATATAGTAATTGCCTTGTGGCCTTTACTACTATTATAATATATAATAATATCTAATTACTACTAATATAATATCCATAAAATAGTGTATAACTGCAATGTAATAGCTGCAAAGTGGCTTTTATTATTAACTCAAACTCCATTCTATAACTCCTTAAACTAATAGCTTGTTGTGGCCATTAATATTTATAAAAGAAGTATCCTGTGGCTTCTAGTAGTAATATGATAGGTAGCCTTGAATATTAATATAATATCCATATTGTGAACTCAAAAACAAATATACTAGCTGCCCTGTGATCTTCAATATTAATATATAATCTCTACTATAGCATAAAACTTATATCATAGCTGCTTTGTGGTCTTTAACTAAGATGATATCCAAATTATATCATTTGAAGCTTACATAATTGTTGCCCTTTGGCATTTAATATTAATAGTATATCCATAACAGAACATCTAGAACTAATATACCTTTAATACTAATACTGTATTTCCATTGGTATTAAAGATCACATTATGTATGTTATATTAATATTGAAGGCCACAGTTCAGCTATTCTATTGGTATTAAATGTGACTGGGCGGGTGTGTATATACTAATATTTATGACCTCTAATACTTACATAAAATCCAAAATATAGCATTGGAAACAGACATAATAGTTTCCCTATGGCTTTTAATACTAATATAATGTACATATCAGAGTATCTGAAACTGATATAATGACTCCCCTGTGCCTTTAGTATTCATATGATATTCACACTATATCATTTAAAGGTAATGTAATAGCTGCTCAGTGTTTTCCAATACTAACATGATATTCACATCATATCATCTAAAACCGACATAACCACTGCCTTGTGCCTTGAATACTAATACAATATTCATGCTATACCCAATAAAATTATGGCTACCCTTCAGCCTTTCATAATAATATGATGTGAGGATATTAGCATCTAAAATTGATAATAGCTGCACCATGGCCTTTAATATTGATATAACATCCATACTTGGCTTATGAAACTAAAATAATAGCTGTCCTTTGTTCTTTTAATAAAACACAGAATCCATACTGTAGTATCTAAAATTGATATAAGAAATAATAGCTGCTTTGTGGCCTTTATAACTAATATGATTTCCATACTATAGTATCTAAAATTAATATAATTGCTGCTCTGAAGAATTTAAGATTAAAACAACGTGCAAACTGTAGCACCTAAAACTACTTGCTGTCCTGTGTACTTTAACACCAATATGGTATCCCATATTATAGAATCAAATATTATACATTAAGTGTACTGTGATTTTAATAGTTATATATTCATACTGTAGCAACTAAAGCTGATATAATATATGCCCTGTGATGTTGAATAATTATGCAATAGCCATGCTGTCCATACTAAAGTCTCTTAAACTAATATAATGGTGAGTCTCTGGCCTTTAATACTTGTAAAAACATGTACACTTTAGCATGTCAAAGTGTTCAAATAGCTGCTCTCTGGCCTTTAATATTAATGTAATATCCATATTACAGAATCTAAGGCTAATAAGATAGATGAACTTTAACTTTTTGTGAAATATATATGTATATAGTATATATTAATATATAATAATATAGTAATATATTGATGTATTTATTCATATATTAATATATTTTATATATTAATTAAAGGTTAATATAACATTAACCTTTTAATGTGAAATATATATACATATATTTCAGTCTCTGAAACAAATGTAATATCTTCTCTGAGTCCTTATTACTAATATCCACAGTGCAGCATCTGACATCTGATATATTAGTTGCACTATGGCCATTAATATTAATATGATATCCATGCTACAGCATCAAAAGTTTAAAAAAAAGTTGACTTTTGGCCTTCAATACTAACATAATATGTATACCATAGCATCTTAAACTACTATGAGAGCCATCCTATTGCCTTTACTACTATATCCATAATCTGGCTTCTAAAACTGATGTAATAGCTGCCCTATGTCCTTTAGTATTAATGTAACATATTTCCTACATCAAAACTTGAAAAATAACTACCCTGAAACTTCAGTATTACTATAATATCCATACTATTGCATCTAAAACTGCCCTGTGTACTGTGTACTGTAGCATCTAAAACTGATGTAACAGTTGTCCAGTTGCCTTTGGTATTAATATAACATTCATACTAGTGCATCTGCAACAAATTTAGGAGCTGTCCTGTCTTTTAATAATATTTTATTCATACTATAGCATCAGAACTGATATTACAGTTGCTCTATGGTCTTTCATATTAATGTGATAATCATACTCTTGCATTGAAAACTGATACCATAACTATCCTCTAGCTTTTAATTTAATGTGATATATATCATTTAAAATCAATATAGTAGCTGCACTGTGGCATTTAATACTAACATCATATTCAATTGTAGCATCAAAAATGGATGTAAGAGCTGTTCTGTGGTCTTTTATACTAATATGATATCCATAGTGTAACATATAACACTAGCATACTAGCTGTTCATTTGTCCTTATTAGTAGCATGGTATCCACATGTGGCATCTAAAGCTAATAAAAGCTTAAAGACTATTATGATATCCACACTATAGCTTCTAAAGCTAATATATTATCTTCCTTGTGGCCTTTAATGCTTATACAATATACATATTACAGCCTCTAAAGCCAATGTGATAAACATCCTTTGGCTTTTAATATTAATATAATATCCATACTTTGGTCACAAGACTGAAATAATAACTGCCCTGTGGTCTTTAATATTAACATAATATGCATAATTTGGCCTCTAAAACTAAGATATTAGCTGCCCTGTGGTCTTTAATATTAATATAATACATATACTGTGGCCTGTTTTATAATATAATGGCTGTCCTGTGACCTCTAGGACAAATATGATATCTATA